>NW_007580107.1:45556-54735 GCF_000690725.1 Stegastes partitus | reverse complement strand
CAAAAAGGTAGTGTGAGGGGTGGGAGGCGTCACCAGCGATACTGATGGCTCGGTAGGTGAGGTGGGTGTGAAAACTGTCAGTGAGGGAGGGCAGAAGGGCACTGATGATCTTGCTGGCTGTATTCATCGTGTGTTGTAGGGCCTTCCGGCAGGAGGCTATGCAACCTCCATACCTCCAGCGATGCAGCCATTGAGGACACTCTCAATGCTGCCCCTGTAGAAAGAGAACATGATGGGGGCTGGTATTGCTGGCGACACCTCCCACTACTCGCGCTCAAGTGCACGTAGCTCCTTTTGTGTTGGTCTGATGGCTCTCACTCCAGGTCTGTATGCAGGTTTGTGTGTGTGTGTGTAACTGGTTTCGATCAGCAGCAGTGTGAATATTATTTATTAGTTAAAAGTACACAGACTCTTCAGGCTTAATCCATAAGTGTACACAACAGTAAGCAGCACAGAGTCCAGACAGATAGATAATAAGACGTGAAAACAGCACTCACGTCAAAGTTTAGAATATACAACTCTAAAAACAATTCAAGCAAAAGGTGTGATGAAGCAAACTGCTTGTCAGACTTACAGGTTAGCATCATTACTTCTATTTCTGGAATGATAAGGTCATTTTATTTTTTTTTTTTAAATATTCCACTACACTCAGTGAACCTTGTACATCCTTTGATTAAGTGAAATGCAAGTGAACTGGACAGTAAACCTGAAGATGCTCCCTAAGCCTGAAGCACGTTTGAAAACATTTGTAGTCTTGCTTACCCACCGCATTGTGTTGAATATAATGGTTTGGCTGCACTTCACTACCATACTTCTATCAGAGGAAAAATGCTCTGGCTTGCCTTTACTTTGTTTTAAACAATTATAGTCAATGTTAGAGGGGCTGGACGAAGGATGCGTCTTCATTATTCACTCACAAAAGAGAGTAGTATTGTTTTGGTGGAACATTTGCATGCCGGGAGACAAATCAGGTTTAGAATAGAATTAGAATAAAACTTCATTGATCCCTTCGGTACAAAACCTCAGGGAAATTGCTACACCAGAAAAAACAACACAACACCAACATAAAATCAGCAACAACAACAGCATTCAAAATTCAACATCAACAGACAGGGTGAAAAACTTTGCTCAAGGGCCCAACAGTGGCATCTTGGTGTTGCTGGGGTTCAGTAGCCCAAAGCCTTAACCACTGTGCCACAACTACCCCCACCTGCTGCAACAATACAGCAGGGAGAGCACAAACACAACCTCCTACAACCATGAATTATTAAATTATGCAATTGAGATTCCCATATTTGGTGAGTTCACAGGGGTCAGCTAACTGGAGTACAATGGCTAGTCTTTCAGCTTTGGTGAACCACCTTCTTCTAGGTTATCCATTTGTTGTCGAATTTGGAATTTAAAGCCCCTCTTCAAGAACTAAGTGAATTCCTAGAAGCTCATCTCTGTGTATCGTCACATATTCAGAATGTTTTTCCATGTGTGGATTCTCAGCCATCCTAGTGATCCTAAGAACTATGGTACAAGGCAAATGGAATCTCTTACTGGTTCTTGAAGGTCAAATCAAAATCAAATCAAGTTTATTGTCATTTTGCTGTACATACACAGTAGTACAGGCAAGATGAGAGAGCGTTCAGGATCATTTAATTAGTCAGTTTTGCAGAATTCACGTCTAGGATAAGACGCTACACGTTCACTCTCACTGTCTCCTGATGGGGCAGCTGCGTTCATGCGTGCCGCCATAGTGATGTTCCACCTCTCATTCCCAGATATATATTATCATCTTCTAACCCACAGATAATGGTCCATTACCCACTAAAGGCTCACATGCCTCGAGGTGTGAATGGTGGTGAAACTGCCAGCTAATAATTATCAGCTGCTGATAATGCAGCCTTGACTTCTCTCCACAGAAAGTTTCACCATCATTAGAATCTTGAGTCATGGCTGACCTGCCACAACCATTCACACCTCGAGGCGTGAGAGCCCTCGTTTGTTAATGGACCATTATCCAGGGGCTTGGAGGTAGTAATATATATCTGGGACTCCCAATCAGTCAGCAAGAACGGACGAGGCCACTTGAATAAGAGATGATCTCTGACATCCACCATAGGCAAAAAAAACTAGCAAAAAACAAAGCAGATCTCAAACATCCTCAATAAGCAAAAACAAAACAAAAAAAAAGTTAAAATTGCCGCTGACTGTTCCATGAAAAAGTTCCCCTCCTTCCTTAAAATAGTGTCTATGTAACTCTACATGGCCGTCTCACCCACAGCTCTTCTCAAACACTGTAAAATGACTCTGCACTACGCAATGGCATCTTATAATGTTGAAATAACGTAACTATACATGTTTGAACCACTTCTGAAGAAGAGTAATGACATGAAAAGCTCCGCGGTGCAGGCTGGTCGTTAATGTGTACGATTCATCAGTCTAGCATACAGCAGAGAAGCTATGAACACATTCTGAACTATAAATCCAAACCTGCAACACGTGGATCTACAGAGAATCATTATACACAAACCTCATTTGTTCAGGTCTCACATAAAACATAAAATATGATCCAATCCGATATGGGTTCATTGTGCTATTACCTCATGTCTGTGGCTGCCTGGAGGCATTGCACTCTCTTTTGTTAGTAAGAATATTTTTGTCTTTATTTGACAGTTAACATCAAAGAAAGACAGGAAGCATCTCTATTCCAAGATGAAACGAGGCTTCCAAGAAACAATAAAACAGAAGATATTGGCCCACAGTCCACTGTGGAACTGGAGTCACAACCTCACCCTTATTAAAAGGAAGACAATTTTACTGTATTGAGTTCTGTTTCGATTTACTGTCGGTGTAGAGAACTTCGTATCTGTGCTTCTTCAAGATAAATGTCTCTCTGGGTCTTGTTGAACGGAGATAAAAAAACAAAAGCCTATAATGAAGCCAAAAGTTTAGCGGTGGTTTCTTACTGTGACATCATCTATGTTTGCTTCAGTAATCGCAGATTTAGTGCTTCAGTGTGGATTCCTCTGTTCTTTATACTATTCATTCAATTCAGGCTCAGATAAATATCACATACACACAAGATTTTGTGAGTCCAAAAGCCTGACCTGTTCAAGTATGTGCTATTAGACGTTTGGTTTCAAAACATGTACAGAGGAATAGGTCAAGTCAGTCGCCACAGTCACATGATTAAAGGTTACAGGAATGTTAGATATACATTTAAAAATTGCTGGTTTGTGTTTGGCAACATCAGGCACCTTTGCAATTAAGTTGGCATAACCAGCAAAGCAGGGGTGGGCAATCCTGGTCCTCGAGGGCCACAGTCCTGCATGTTTTAGATGTTTCCCTCTTCCAACACACCTGATTCAGGATCGTTATCAGGCTTCTACAGAGCTTGATGATGAGCTGATCATTTGAATCAGGTGTGTTGGAAGAAGGGAACATCTAAAACATGCAGGACTGTGGCCCTCCAGGACCAGGATTGCCCACCCCTGCAGTAAATGGTGAGGTGGAGGGGTATTCTTAATATTCAATTTGGTGAAATTGAGTTGGGTGCCAGACAAAGCAATCAAGGTTAAATGTGTGTCACTTAGATAGATATTTTTATAGCTAATTAAAGGAATAGTCCAGTTAAATTAGCTCCTTTGCTGCAACAATAGGTGCAAGATCACACAAGATAGAAGAGAACCTCAGTCATCGGTTTAATCTCCATTTTTCAAATCAGTTAAATACCACTGCAGTCAAAATCAGACACCGAAATATCGCCTACAAAAGTTCATCAACAGAATCCCAACTAAAATCTGAAACTGACTAAATAAATCTATTTCAGTATCGTGATGAAGAAAATTAAAGGCTCCTTAAGTAATCAACAAACATTTCCAAATATTAGTTCAAGAAGGAATCACTTCAGTTTGTTTCAGTACATTTCAGTTCACTTTCTGAGATGGGGAACAGAGTAAATGAGGTTTTAGAGTGTTGGTGAGGGGCTAAGAAGGAAATGAAGCTAAAGGAGGCTAGTGAGAGAGATAATGCAGCCTGAGCTGAAGCAAGAGAAAAGAGGAGAAGCCTGGAGATTTACTAAGAAATAGAGGAGACTTATCTCAGCCATGGTCCAACAAAGGCTCAGATATCCAAGCATCCGTCCAAGTGGGCCATAGAGGAGGTGGAATAAGATTTATCCAGATTCATCCTGCCCCCGGATCGGCTCAAAGTCACAGTTTCTTCGAGCCATCCAGCTGGTTCTGGGTCCCAAAGCTGCTGCATTTACTTTAATACATCCAGTCTGAAGCAAGAGGTGGATAGTTTTTCTCTTTCTCTTCACTCTCTGTTGTTCTCCATGCTTCCTTTGTTTGTCAGCTCACAGGTGCTTTAACACCTCACTTCCTGTCCAGCACTTCCTGTCAGGAGAAAAAAAGGGCTGTTCTGTCTCTTTTCTTTTCAGTAGTGCCAGTATTTTCTAGACTTCTTGCTCCGTCACAGCATGATGACACCACTGTTCAAACCTATTGACAAAGTTGTCAGCATGGAGAGGAAGTTAAAAGAAAAAAGAAGCCAAACTTGTTCATGTGTTTTTAACTCCACATCCATGTGTGTCTATGTATCATCCTCATGCACACACTAACTATGTAGGTGATACGGTGAAGTTTAATTCCCAGCAGCTGTGGGAACCATCTGTTTTCACCTGCAGGATGAGCCAAAAGCAGAACAAGCAAGGGTTTTTTTTCTCTCTTAGGGCGCTTTGCTCATCACAAATGTGATTAAATCATGGTTAGGTGAAGTAGAGAACACAGCCATAGAGTGAACCTAAGTGTCCAGAGAGTACATAAAGTAGTGATCTGCATACAAACAACCACATTCCTGCACACTGCAATTATTTCATTACTTTTTATTACCTTAAATTTCTCGGATTTGCTGCACTTATGGTTTATTTGACGTATTTATCCTGTCACATTTACTGTCTATTGACTTACATCTAATTTCTAACTTTCTTTTTAAACATTTTTTATCCTTCTTTAATTCTGTACCTGTCAGTATTTACTGCTAGACACCAAATCACAACTTCAGATTCCTCCTTTGTGAAATTGGTGTTTATGTTTTGTGGTAATTTTTTGCCCTTTCACACATAAGTTGTGATGATTTCTCCCAGTCGGCGAAGAATTTTACTTCATGTTACTGACTTTACAGTATGTGTCACTACATTTACACTCTGAACTTTTTAAGCAGCTTAAGATTCATTAGATTAAACAGGCAACAAGAGTTATTTGTTTCTTGACCTCACATAGCTGCATAAATAACAAACTCCCATCATAATCTTGCCCATTATTCTTCAATATAGCCAAGGTTAATGATATATTGCATTTAGTGTAATGCTTCCTGCTTAATGCATTAAATGAAGGACGTGTGTAGCTAATTGTTGGATAAATGGTCGATATAGATGGCTCGATTAATTGCAATGCTAAAAGTAATGAAAAATGGATGTAAAAGTGAGCATTAAGACATGAAAGTGATGCATAAAGTGGGGTAGTGTCAATAAGTGTTGGAAAAATCGTTCAATATTTAGCAAAATGTAATGAATGCATGGCTGAAATGTCCAGGTTCTCCCTCCAAATGGTACGACTCATGCAAAATTTACCAAACTGGCTTAAACACTGACTGTTTAGTTATATGAAAATTAATAGTGAAGATAGTTTAAAACATGATTGGTGGTGTTGGATGGTTTCTGGAGCTTATGTGATAGATAGTTGGTGCATCTGACAAAAAAAAATGGTTAGGACTGATTGTTTTTTTTCCACTCTTCATTCTATCTCATAACCCTCCAAACACATTTCAGGCTCAGAATATTTCCTCCTTTTAGCCCCCAGTTTGGAAGAATTACCTTTAGTTTTGATCGTGTAAGTGCATTTAGCTGACTGTATTTCTGTACAGTTGTTAAAACAAGGTTTTAACTAGGGAAGACTTTCCTTAACAACACTAGAACAATACTCACACTACAGCTAAGTCCTGTATTTAAGGCATCAGTAATGTGTAAATAAGTCTGACTCATGAAAAACACATCAATCAGAAAACAGAAAAGCCTCATTCTGGCAGTGAGCTGAGAAACATGATGAAGACTTATAGCTCAGCAGAGGTTTGCAGATGCCTGGTCATTCAATCTCCTGTATTGAGTGCTATAAGTCAGTGTTTGATTATCAGTCAGTCTTCAGCCAATCAGTGTCATGCTACATTCTCCATCCAGTATAAAGACCAAAGCCTCAACCGCCTCCTCTTCTTCTTCCGCCTGTCTTCCTCTTTGTTCTTGTGTCTCATCACATCTTCCAAAAAGAACGCCCATATACAACTAAACTACATTCTCAGTCACATTTTGAGGAAAACCTATTTTGCCATTTGTCTATAATGTATCACAAATCAACATATCTTCACCATTTATTTCATTTATTTTGTTGGAACCAGATTAAGTTTTGCATTTATTTATGAAAATCATCAGATTGCAGTATTTTGAGTTTCATTCTATTATTTAAAATGTGAAATATTCCTTTTTACTCAGGTGAAATGGTCAAACAAGACATGGTGGATGTGGTTGTTTACCTGATACTCACCTGTGTAGATGCTGATTCCTTGTTTTTGTCTGTTCTGGTCCTCTATGATTAGACCACTGATTTGTCAGCAGTCTGGTTAGATGTAGGTGAGCAACAGTTTTCCAACTGCATACACAATGTTTATTCAATATCCGGAGCTGTTTTCAGCCAGTTAATCATATGATTAGATGGGCTGGTACTTGTTGCGTTAAAACTGGAGCCCTTCAAACATGTTGTGAAAGGGTACTTTAACCAAAGGTGTGCATTTTTTCTAAACCTAACCACAGAGTTTTGGTGCACAAACTTCACCAAGCTTCTAACAAGGAGCATTGTTGTGGGATTGCAACCAAAGCCTGACATTTACCTAAACCTAACCATATAGTTTTGGTACAGCAAGTGAAAACTGAAAGCAAAGGTGATGGTTCGACACATGACACCATCCTCCTGAGTGAGGGTCCTGTTGCTGATTGTACTTCAAATATTTCTCAGATTCATGAAAAATAAATAAATAAAAAATCACAGGAGAAAGATTGCTCATGCATTGTTTTTCAGCATAATCTGCTTTAACACACTTGGTCTTCTGATGTTCAAGGTCACATCTTGAGCCTCCAGATGCTCCTTAACAGCATGAATGACATCTTCATCGGTCTGAAAATGGCAACCAGGCAAGTAGGATTTCAGTTTGGGAAATACACAGAAGTCAGACGACACATGTGCTGTGTGGACGGACTTCTTGTCCTGGAGAAACAGCAGCCAGCTCCAAGTTTTCCTCTTGAAACAGACAATAGACATTTGAGATTTGAGGCCGTATGCCTCAAAATGGGAGTTACGCCCGTTGTTTCAAAACTTTTTCTTCTTCAAACTCGTCTTACCTCTCAAGGAGAAAATATGGTTCCTTCAAAACTTACCAGAATGCAAATTAGTTGTATAGGAATGTAATTTGGGAGCCAGGGTTGCTTATCTCCGCAAACATCTGTGCTCATGGATGTAAACTCGGCTGCACATCGTTTAAAACTCCAGCACACTCCTACTGTCAGCAGGCTTGTGCTTCCCTTCATACATGCACACAACATCTGCAGCACTCGGAGCGCTCATTAGACAAATGAATCCAGCATACATGTTGTTTGTTTCTGTGGTGCTGCTAACGTCAGCTTCTCTTTCCCTCTGAGCAACATGGCTCCTCGCTGTCATCGCGCCTTGACAAAGAGGAAACACTCATAAGAGGATAATTGGGCCCCTGACTCTGTTTTCAGGCCGCGCTGTGGAGAAACTCATTCTGCTTCTCTTTAACAGTTTCCTTAAATGTGCTTCCAAAGCCGCAGGGGCCGTATGCCTTCTGCAGCGCGTTCACAAACTGTCGGCTCGCTGTAGTACTTCTGGTGTCCTGCTTTACTTCATCATGTTGGATGGTGACACAGCAGCTCAAAACAAACTGGAGCACAAGGAACGGAGTCTTCTTCGGCGAATCACCACAATCTCACTTGTAGATGAGCCTTCGACATCTAGCAAAGGGCAGACTTAAAGCACCCCAGAGAGAAGGGCACCGTTTAAAAGTTCTTCCTCTGATCCGAGCATATTAACATCCAATCTCCCTGGTCTGGCCTTCACCTCCGTCTGGTGTGTGTTTGAGTGAACAAGGCCGGCAGCGAGACGGTAACAGTCATAGTGTGTGTTTGTGTGTAAGTCTGGCTCTGTGCCATCCACCTTGCACAGCCTTTTTTTTTTTTTTTTAGATGGACTCCTGGGAGCTTTTTTTAAAACAGCCAGCGAGAAACTTCACTAAATCATGTTATTTATGACCCTTTTTTTTTTTGCAGGTCACTCAAGGCTATCTTTGCTTCAGGCAGAAGACTGGAATTGTTTTTAGCAAATACCACCAAAATTAACTGTAACTATAAACAGTAGGAAAGCTTCTTGAAAGCAGTGACAGAAAGAAAAAAAAATAGAGAAAAGTTTAGACATTTTAGTTGGAAAAAATCTGATGTTTAGAGGGGTTGCTTTAGAGATGATCCTGACAGACTGTTCCAGTGATTTGTTTGCAGCCAAACAGCAATATGGGAAGACGAGGCAGCAGTGTTTACATCAGCTGTTAAAGGAATATGTAGGGACTTGATTTCGACAAACAAAAAAAACTTAAGCCACAGTGAGGGGCTGGAACCGAGATATGTAACTGACAAGTCGTCATGCGGCGGCTCCATGCAGTAAATCAAACATCTGCGGACTTGTGCTTAAGATGTGTTTATTTACCACCGTGTTGCTATGCACACACTTACATCCATTACTTGCATGAAAACAAACAAAAAGCTTAAAGATTAGCCTCTAAACAGCGTTGAAAAACTGAGCACACCTGAGAAGTAATTGCCTCTTCTTCTATTTATACATTTCCATGCTCTGCTGTCCAATACGCCACCTACTGGTGCAATCGGGGAATGACCTGAACACACATATACACAAATGGCTCTAACAGAATATTTCACCCAAATATTAATAATAACAATAAAACATAATCCTTGCAGCTATAGTCTAATGTAATTTATGAAGGGGCTGCAAGGTGGCTCGGTAGTTAGCATCTTTGCCTCGCAGCAAGAAGTTCACAATCTTTCTGCGTGGAGT
>NW_007580107.1:0-45241 GCF_000690725.1 Stegastes partitus | reverse complement strand
GTATTTGGACACTGGTGTAGATGTTATTAAAATGTTTTATTCCTCTTTTCTTCTGATTTGCTGGTTTGCCTTTAAAATAGGAACAACCTGGAGAAAAAGTGTCACGTTCTGCTGTAAGTTTACTGGCGTCATCTTTAATTAATTCAGCACCTGTAAGAAGTTAGAGGCATCTCAAGGGCGCAGACAGTTATTTCTGGACTCGCTGCATCCTTTGCATGTTTCATTTTAGGTGTTTCTATCAGAAGGCGGTTTCAGGGTGGCCTGACACTTTGTGAACGTGACCCCAAGAAGCACCCATGTAGGGCTTCTTTCTTGGTTGTTTTTATGACTGTAAGTTTTGGAATGAAGTTTTGTTTTCTGTTGCTGTTTACTTTTGGTTTTCACTCGCTTTCTGGTTTGATTTTGGTACCAAAACGATGTGGTTAGGTTTAGAAAAAAAGGAAAAACAGAACAATTTCCTCCATTTTCTGGGTTACAAAGGTAACTTTCTAAAGTATGATCGGTTGGTTGAAAAGAAGCCTGAGTGAAATAGTGAAATCAGTGGCAAAGATAAGGCGGTTAGAAACACATTTGTTACATACAAACATAATCTAACAGAAAATATGCTTCCTTCAAAACCTAACTGAGAGTGCAGTTTAGTTGCATATGAATTCCTGCATGCTCTTAGGACTTCCTTTCTGCTGCACTCTGAGTAACAAGGCTGCAGCACTAATCCACCTATAGACACCTTTATCTAGATGCCTTTGTCCCATCTGCTATTTGTTTTTTAAACAGACATATCATCACGTCTTTCTTTCTTTACCCCGTGGTTCATGGATCTTGCACTGTGTTTGTGTATAATGGATGTATTTCTGTGTGACTGCTGTCTGTAGAACAGATTGTCACACCGCTGTGCTCGTCTCTATTTTACTCTGCTCTCTGCTTTTTCTGCTTCACCTACAATAGAGATAAAAGCCTTGTTGTTTGTGTTGCTCACAGCTTTTAAAACTGCAAAATTCAACAGCAATCTCCTTCTTTTTTTGAAATTTCTCTCTGTAACCTGCAGACCAAGCAGTGAACCATTTGCAGTAGAACTTCACCAAATAAACAGTCCCCATTCAAAACTGCTTCCTACATATTCTGTTTTGTGCACAATCAAAATCCCATTCACTTCAAGTGTATTGGGGTGGAATTGACAGACACCACAAGCAGTAAGTGCAACAAAAAATAACTGTTTTGGGAGATTTGGAAGCACAAGTCAAGCCTGTTTTATGAGGATGAATCACTGCAGTCAGTACGCTCTGCTTTTGTCTTATTATTATTTCTGAGAGCGAATGTGTTGCAGACTACTTCCTGTAACTGGAGGCGTATTGATCCGTAGCTGTGCTCCGGTGTCAGGTAACACCGTCCCTGGTGCACACTTTGAGTCTGACCTCTTCATATATCTGTCATTATGCACACACACACACACACACACACACCTGACCACATGTGAACGCAGCAGCTGGTCGACCGACACCTGAAATATGAGACGTGTGCAGTGCTTAAAGTAGACCTTCATCTATAATTGCTGCGGTAGCAGAACATCTGGTAAAAGGTGCAGCAGATGAGTGACAGTTTGGCTTTAACCTCCATTTACCCCACGAGTGCTGAGTGTGCGTTTGGTAGGTGCAGATGTAGAGACGAAGGTTGTTGTTTCTTCTTCTCTCTCTCACCTTCTTTTTTCCAATTAGGTCTGCAGATGTGAGGCAGCTACCTTATGGTCAGGAGGTCGTTCTCTTTAACCTTCCAGCTACTGTCACCTTTACAGGCAGCTTCTGCAGCCACACAGTTAAAAAATGAAAAGCATTCTTTGTTGTTGTAAAGATTTTCCATGTTTTGTTAAAATATACATAACTAGTAAAATTACCAAAAAAAATACGTTACCTCGTTAACTGTTAAAAAAAATTCACAAAAAAATAGAATATTTAGAAATGGTAATTCATTTATTTTCAGCTTTTGACCCTAAAATTACAATATTTTTCACTATATTTTAATCACCAAAAAATCTTCTTTTTTTTTAGCAGATATTTGTCACTACTTGAAAGAAAAATTGTGAATATTAAGGATTTTCTAAAAATGTTAAATCAGTTTTAAACTGTTGTTGCAGAGACTTTGCCTCTTTTGTTCAATTACAGATAATAACTGCTAAAATAAAATTTTAAAATGATTAATTTACATGTTGACTTTTAAAAAAAAGATGCTAAACTGCACATAATGTCCACATCAAAAACTTGGATTTTTTTACAAATGGTAATTTATTCATTTTCAACATTTTATTGTAAAGCCGCAAAATTCTTACGGTAATTAAATCTGGAAAAAAAAAAAAACAACAACAACAAAAAAAAAAAACATTATTTTAAAGATATTTGCTGTTATTTAAAAGAAAAATTATATTATGTGAAAACAGTAGATCATTTTAACTTTTATTTTTCTGGTTTTCCCTATTTTGGTAAATTATAAATCTATTGAAATCAAAGACAAAAGTATTAATTTACATGTTTCCTTAAAAAAATAGGCAGAAACTGTAAATAATCCAAAAAAAAAGTATTTTTACAAAAACTAATTTATTGTTTTACAATGTGTGACCATAGAATTATGCTGTTTTGATGTATTTAAATCAGCTAAAAATCAGATTATTTTACAGATAATTGCTGTTAATTCTACAGTTTTTGAACATTACAGTATTCCACCATTTTAACACATTTTATTTGCTGCCAGATTTTTAATTTTTTAATTTTTTTTTTTCTTTCTTCTTTCATGAGACACAGAGGATTGAGTGGGTTGTGACTGCACATATGAAGCAGGCATAATATCCCGCCCACAAGCACTGTAAGGAAACAGAACCCCCTATTCCCCTGTCAGACATCAGCTCAGACAGATGGCTGTGAGAGTGTGAAGCTGAATATCCCTGATAGCGTCTCTTTGGCTCAGTGGAGCTGCTCCATTGACTGGCTAGTAGATTAATTTAATTCCCACGTGAGGACCTATGGGCATGAATCTCTTTAGCTGCGATAAACACTCTAAAATGCGGCGCGGCTTCGTGTTTGTGTGGCTGACGGAGGTCGATGGTGTATGATATGAGATTTGTCTCTGAGGATAATGACTCCGCTAATGATCTGCTGTGTTCAAGGATAATTAGTTTTGGCTCTTCTGGCGGCTTTCAAAAGGATCAGGAAACATTTGTTATTGTTTTACAAATAGTTGGGGCGTTTCCCAGGAACTGGGTCAGATGAACTGTACATCAGAGCGAGGACACCCTGAGACTACGATCTGCTGTGCTGTGTTGTCGGCTCCCACTCACTCCCAGATTTTAATAACAGCTTAAACATAACATGATATGAGATGAAAATCAGTTTTATTTCCTGCAGAGAGGGATTTCTGATGCTCCCCAACGACAGCAAAGTGATTAGAACTGAGAATTCTTTTTGAAAACGACTTATTTTTAGCCAGTTTTGCTAATTAGGGTTTAATTTATTCAAACATAAGACATGTTTGTTTCTCAAATGGCCAAAAATTACAGGAAAACGCATCGGTTTCTGTCAAATAAGGCAACACACACTCATGGCCTTTAGAAACTATCATGCTTTCTGTTGTCTAGTCACCCCTCAAAGATAAATGCTAAATGATTTATACATTTTTAAAGAATCCTTAATCGTGAACTGCAGGTTGTGTTTTGACCAACGTGACATCTTATATCTGTTCTGACTTGGGCGGTACAGCAATGGCTACAGTATCAGGTACAAATCAATACACAGTTCTGCAGCAGTCTGGTTTAATGGACCTCCTTCACTGCACATACTTTGACATGTTACAGCAGGAAAACAGGTTTATTTACCGTTTATTGCAATAGCCACTGTTCTTCATACAACTGGCATGACATAACTCAATGTGGATTAAATTGTGGATCACTTTTTAATGCAAAATGCATTTGGTGATCACATCTTTTAATGTCACAAACTAAAAAAGGAATCATTGCCAAAATGTTGTATTTACAGTCAAGTTTTGAACATGTTTACATGAATCAGTCACAACATTAAAACCACTGACATGTAAAAGGAGTCATTACAGTGCAAAGTTCTGCTCAGAAACTTTGGATCCTGGTGCTTATGTGGATGTCACTTTGACATGTATCCCAAAAAATGTTACTGCACCTTCGAAAAAACTGCTTGAGGAACTTGAACAAGAGCCCAAGGTGTTGACTCGGTCCCCAAACTCCCCAGATCCCAACCTGATCAAGCATCTACAGGATGTGCAGGAATAAGTTCAGTCACACAACCTAAAGGATGCACCCCGAGGTGGTTGGGTTTGGTTAAAGTGTCTCGATGCCTCCCCTGCTTTGTCCGACCACTCGGCAGTTGAACTGGGGAGCCAAAGGCAATGCACTGGCCGTCGCATGTTGTGAATACTCTCTATTCATGTTGTCATGGTTAGTGTCATATTGTTTCCTGAGGGGGTTTGGTTTCTGACTTTTTCTGTTGCATCTGGGTTTGTTCTGGTCTGTGCTTTTGGATGGAGATTGTGGTGCATCCACCTTTTAACTGGTTACGTTTTTCTTTTCTTTTCTTTCGTCGTTGATCAATATGCTTCTCTAGTGCCGTTGTCATGGTTAGTGTCATATTGTTTCCCAGCAGGGGTTAGTTTTTAGGTGGTTTTAATGTTGTGGCTGTCTACTGTGTGCTAACATCATAATAGAGAAGCTGAGGCAGAAGTTTTTGTTTTTGCATGGGACAAGGTGGCGTTTTACTACCTTCCCATCCACCTTACTCTCAGTTCTTTATGCCCAACAGAGTGATGAAAAGTTTATGACCACCAGCCGCATAATCAGATGTCTCCCCTGGATGTGATAAATGCTGGATGTCTGGATGTACAGTCGGGCTACAGGGAGGATCAGCAGAGGTCTATTAGAGGAGGAGAATAAAGGTGTCGATGAGAAGTTGTGGCCAAATACAAAAGACAGGGTTGACTAGAACAGCTGTCTCCTTTACATCACTTTGTGTTGCCTTACTTTGTCCTCCGTGCAAATAAAAAACAGGAATTTCTGATTCATTTCTGTGACATGAGGGAGCAAAATCCATGTGCCTAGGAAGTGGTTCTCTCTTTGTTGTAATGTAATTACAGAGAATAGGACACTCCATCGGTTATATGTGTTGTAATGCTCCCACTTTGTTTCCTAAGTGCATTTTTGATGTAAAGACAACTTTCTGAGATGTTTCAAATGAGTTTTCCAGCTTTGAAAGCCTCCTCAAGGCGCTCTGTCAGTACAGCAAACTTGTAAAAGACCTGAGCTGCAGTTTAGACAATCCCACATGGAGTCGATACCATAAAGGTGGCGCTACACGAACATGCGTCATCACAAAATGAGTCAAATTAATCACGATAATAAAGAAAGGACATGCGGCAAAAGCTCATTTATATTGTCATGTTTACCAGAAACCCTGAGCTGGAGCCACTTTATATCCTGCAGTGTCTGAGGTTTGTGTATTTCCACAATTGGTAAGTTAAAAACTGCAGCAGAGGCAAAAAAAAATAAGAAAAAAAGTCTGGTTCATTTATCTGCTGCAGCCTCCAGTCGAGGTATTATTATCTATATCTTTGCTAGGGCGGTGCAGGGATGTTTATACCACAACGCAACAGACAACTTTGCACGGTTATTTTCTAACTTTGCCACCAGGTCCTCCAAAGGTCCACAAATCCCAGAGGAAATATTTGCAGTATAAGAAACAAGAACACTCCACCCCTCTCCGCCTTCCACCTGTCAACAATAATGGATAGTGTTCCTTTTTCCGAGTAGTTTTGCACCCAGAGGGGCTGTTTGGATGAGGAGTTTCGAATATTGCATTTTCTTTCCAAAACCACACTTTGGCATTGCAATCTGTGCAAAGGGCAGATTAGCATACAGAGAAATCCCAATGCTATGATATTTCTCAAATGACGCTGTAGGAAGTTTGTTTTTCCTTCTTTGCATTTGGCAGTTTTCAATAAAGTGTATAATTATAATAGCATTTAATGCTGTACAATCTGATCACATTAGTATATTATATGATAAATACATTTGCTAAATATACAGTATATTGTATCAGACAACTAAAACTGCATTAAAATATAGGATTGTCCTGTTTTTAGTAGCCGAAAATAGTCTGGTTGTTGTTGGTGTTGTGGGCTGCATCCTCCTAAAGCAGATGGACTAAAGTGAGCAGGAACAGCTGGGATTCAGTCTCCTTCACATCTGCCCTTATAGAGCATGGGGATCCTTCTCAGCCATATGGGACCACATGAACTTCCTCAAAACATGATATTTTAATGGCTCAAAATAAACCTAAAACTGCTTTGTTTTCGATCTCTCTCCTTGCTATCTGCTCCTTCTCATCCCTCGTTTCTTTCTTCTCGTTCACGTGAAGACATGAACTTCTGAGGTCGTACAAACACCTCCTTCGCGTTTTTTGTTAAACGCTCCTCGATCATGTTCTGACCTGCTGATCCGAGCATTAAATCAGTTCTGTCAGCCGGCCAGCTAATAGGAGCCAGGGTTGGGGAACTTTGGCCTCGTTTCTGCAGCAGAGTTGAAGAGCAGAAAACACAGCCTCGGTAATCAATGTTGTGTTCCTTCTGCTTCTTGCAGTCTCAGCAGAAGTGCATCGTGATCTTTGCCTTGGTGTGCTGCTTCGCTGTGCTGGTGGCGCTGATTTTCTCCGCCGTGGACATTTGGGGCGAAGACGAGGACGGGATCACGGAGGACAACTGTAGCAGGAACTGCAGGTGAGAACCAAAGAACCACAAACATGTAGTTTCCAAACAAATTGCCTCATCACAGCATGTGGCCTGTGTGTGGACACAGTGTTGCACATTTCCTTCATAGTGTGATTTTGCTTTAGTAGAATATCTCATGTAGAGCATTTTTAGAGGACTGAAGAGGAGAAGTTACCACATATTTCACAAGAAAAAGGGCCCAAATGAAAGAAAAGTCAAAATCAATTAGGCATAATTTTGTGTAACATAAGCAATGTCCGACTTATTGACCCCTCTGGACTTCTACTACTACTGCGACTACCTACAACTACTCTATTCAGGTATTCATATTGTTATTACTGGGGCTGCTAGGTGGTTCAGTGGTTAGCACCGTTGCCTCACAGCAAGAAGGTCGCCGTTTCTCAGTGAGGACACCTGGGATCTTTCTGCGTGCAGTTTGCATGTTCTCCCCGTGAAGCGTGGGTTCTCTCCAGGTTCTCTGGCTTCCTCCCACAAGGTCCAAAAACATGTTGAGGTTGGTTGTCTGTCTTTAAGTGTAGCCCTGTGATAGACTGGTTACCTGTCCAGGTGTCCCCTGTCTTCACTCCAGCCCGCCCGCAACCCTCATGAGAATTAAGCGGTGTATAGATGAGTGATGAGTGATGGATGGATGGATGGATATATATAATTATTATTCATTATTAAGCAACAAATTTGGTCCCACTTGGCTTTTAGGCTTCAATCTTGGAAGAAACACTCAATTTTTTTAACTTAAAGTAGCATTACCACAATTTAAAAGTACTCTGTTACAAGCAAAAGTCCCCTACTTCAAACCTTACTTAAGTAAAAGTATGAAGTATTGTCAACACCATGTGCTTAAAGTTAAAATAGGTTTTTTTCAATATTCTGTATTTATATGTTGTACAGAACTAGGTTATCATTACAGATCCATGACCCTGCCAGCAGCATTAAATATTGAAGTTGGCTGAGTTGGAGTTGATTTTACACATTTTATCTGCTGTCAGGTGGTTTGATTTACTGTCTAACAACTCATTCATTCATTATATCACGCTAGATTTTGTCAGATAAGCTGTCAGATAAATGTAGAGAAATAAAAATGTACAATATTTCCCTCTGAAGTGTAGTGGATTTGAAGTAGCATAAATTTAAACTACTAAAGTACCTCAGAATTGAACCTAAGTGCAGCACTTTCATAAACTTACTTATTTAATTTACACTACTGCCTGCCTCAAGGTGGTTTATGTCTTTTTCTAGTGTAGCTCCTGTTGTGTCTGCTGTGTTGCATTTCCCATAAGTCAGGTTTGCTTTGAAATTAAAGAAACTGTAGGATATGAAAGTTACTTACAGTCTTAACCACTATATAAAGTCAAATCAAGTTGTTTTTGCTTTTTCAAAATAATTCTCAACAGGTATTCATCTAAAGTCGGCATATATGAGAAATAACAGACTTTTTTTACTAATTGTATTTTCAGCGTGTGGTAATATTTTTTTAATAATGAACATGTTTCAGGACCTTTGGTTTTTTCAGCTTCTGTGATTTAAACCTACATTTCCTTTGACTCGTTTGTTTTGCTTTGTGTGCAGTTTTGAACCTTTAGTTGTTCATTTATTCCACCAGCTCTCGTTGTTTTAGCTCCGTTTCGAGCTCTAAAGCATCCTCAGACTGTCGCACTCCAGCAGGTCGAACCAACTGTTGTATTAGTTCAGTATAATCAGTGCATAACAAGTCTGCTCATACTCATCCTGATCCTATCGTAGCCTCCTCCACTGTCCTGGACTGAGCACCAGGCTGCTACTTTAGTCCAGACTATGGAAAGTCTCTTCAAGTTTTAGGAACATGGCTCCCCAGACATAAAACCACTGCAGTATGTCCTGCCCGTCCGGAGAGAGAGTGGCTGACGCAGCAGTCCTGCTCTCCTCTCCACTTCCTACTGGTTCCCCTCCATTAGACTCTTATCATTCAATTTAACATTCAGCCTTCAATTACTTCCCCCTCCTCTCTCTTCCTTTGTCCATCCACTCTCTCCCTCTTCTTCCTCAAACCAGCCATGAACAAACCTTTCAGAGAACTCGATCAGGCGTCCCGCTCTCCCACTTAGGCCTGAAAAGTGCAATCCCGGCTTGTAAAGCCCGCATCGGACTCCTCTTCTCCTCTGAAGGACCCTCAGAGCTCGGGGGGAAGAATGAGGGATAAATGCGAGGCGACGGGAGGGATGGTGATTGAGGGACGGTGAGCCAGATGGAGGCACAAGAAGAGGGTGTCGTGGTAGATTCGGGGGTTGAGAGATGAATAGATTCATCAGCTGTCAGTTGGAGACTGAACTCCAGAGCGGATTTCAGAAACGTGTGTGTGTCAGACTTCCACTGGCTTTTGCTGTGACATGCTTCATTTGACGGAACTGCAAGGTGTGTAATTAATGATATCATACAGCATTCGTTTTGCTCAAAGCGCCACAAAGTAGAAAAGGTGATAGATTGCTACGAGGCGGTGCAGTGAGGCGAACTTCAACTCCTAAAGGTAATTCATCAGAGCGGATGCATGTAAAGACCTTTTCAGTCACTGGCATTTCAGTCTGAAAAATAATCCAGCGATTCAAGACTATTTCTCCTGAATAATCTAAATACATTAAACCGGCCTGTCCTGCTTTGAACCCGTTACTCCCCCAACACTTTAAGAAAAGACAAGGAGCTTTCTGAGCCTTTTAGCTGCCCAAATAATGACTCAGCAGCTTTTTTTTTGTTTGCGATTTTGTAATTTAAACATGTCAGCTGGTTGTTTTGTTGTGCAGATTTCCTTTTAATCTTGTTTTTGCTTGCATAATGAATGATGCTAATTCTTGCAACTCGGGAACAAGAGACCTTTCAAGGGTTGTTTCTGCTGTGTGTCTGCATAGTTGCTGCAACACAACAAAACATTATACGTTCATACCGATGATGATACAGATTCTAACCTGTGAGTCCTCCTCGTCCTCCAACAGTGTGCGTTTCTCGGCCGTCGGAGTGAACCAGTCGCACTTTAAACCCTCTTTTCTGATCGTATCCGAAGAGCCAGTCGTCTGATGCATCCCTGGTGTACATGTGTAATTGCCTGGTGTCAGACGGCTGATAAGACGGTTAGTATTGATCTACGGCTACTTTGTTGAAGGGCAGAAATGATGCTCAGAGAACCAGACTTGACTGAGATCTTGTGAGCAGGCAGCTGCTGCTCCGGGACACAACATTTGAAAAACCCTTTTCAGTGTAAATGTGCTTCTTTCCATCAGTGCTCAGGGAGCGTCTCATGTTTCCTTGAATAGACATAAAAAACTTTTTTTTTTTTAAAAGACAGCCACAGAAAGCAGGAGCACGCTATTCAGTAAATCTAAATGTTGACATGTTTTTGTATCACTATAATAAGATGCATGATGCAATGCAGTTGTTTTGGGTTTAGGGACACTGGACAAAGTGGTCTTGATTAGTTGATGGTTGCTTTGGTGAAGGTGGTTTACTTTTCTGGGTTCTGTCAACTTGAAATTACTTTGCATTGTCCCTTTATTTGAAACCAGAGAAGGTGCAAAAAGTCAGTTTACTGCTCTTTTACCATCTAACGTCCATGTTTCGTCATATTTTTTTTTTCTGTTGCAACTCAGTTGTCATTTTCTTTAGATTACAGAACAAAGAAAAGGAATAAACACGAAGTCTAATGACAAAACCATCCATCTATCCATTATCTATACACCGCTTAATCCTCACTAGGGTCATGGGGGGCTGGAGTCTATCCCAGCTGACTCAGGGTGAAGGCAGGTTCACCTGGACAGGTAACCAGTCTATCACAGGGCTACACTTAGAGACAGACAACCAAGCACACTCACATTCACACCTACGGACAATTTACAATCACCAATTAACCTCAACATGTTTTTGGACTGTGGGAGGAAGCCGGAGAACCCGGAGAGAACCCACGAGAACATGGAGACTCCACGCAGAAAGATCCTGGGTGTCCTCACCGGGATGCGAACTGGCGACCTTCTTGCTGTGAGGCAACAATGCTAACCACTGCTCCACCTTACAGTTCATGACAAAATCATGTTACATTTAGCTATAGCGGAAACTTTAGAAACTTTGGAAGCTTCAAGTTGATTTTCTTTTAAAATTAACTTGCAAAATGCTCATTTAAGAGGAATCAGATGACTTTACTTAGCTTAGATGAACTTCTTTCAATTGCTTGTTACTAATTGAAGTAATTATTTAACTCTTCCAACTCTTTCTTCATTGTGTAGTGAAACTGAAACTGTCAATAATTAGAGTCTAAGGTTTATCTATTCTTGATGTGAAGTCTGGGTTTACGGCTGATCTGCTTTCTGCTGTAACTTCAATCTCACATGAGTAGCTGTTATACAAACGTGAGTTCTTTGTTACTTCAGCAAAGTTAGACTACGAGCCCTAAAAAAAAGGTTCCCACTGGTGACTCACAGTGTTGCAAACACAATAAGATACCTCAGTGAAACAGCTGGCAGAGGGCCTACTACTGCAAACAAGGCTTTTATTATTTCTATCATGAGTTTTTCATCCATGGAGGTTTCACTTTCCCAGAGTCTAGAAAAGTGAGTTTTATTTTTCCCCTGATCCCATTATAACGTCTGTTTACTGAGCAACATTATAGAGCTGAGGTCAGCAGACGAAACATGATGCAGCGGGCGGGAAACCAGCAAATAATTAAGGTGTCATGTTATTGGATTTATCCATATTCATAAAACTCTGAAAGTCTTCAGCTTTCTTGTCTAACGTTTTGTGTTCAGGTTTCTTTTTAAAGTGGTCGCTCATCCCCCGTCCATAGAGCTGTGACATGTAGCGTAGAAAAACTCTGGACTAACAAGTTTTGTTGTTTCTTAAAGGCTCCTGAAAAGATAAATGTTGAACAAACAGCAATAAACTAATGCTTATATAAACGTATGAGGAGAGCTGCTGAATATGCTATTGAGACATCTTCAGTTTTGATTACTCATGATTGTATTAGTTAATGTTGTAACAATGGGATTTTAGTCATTTAATAAGATTTTATTTCATACATTTAATACTATTATACTAGTAGTCGACCTTTATTCTTGTCAATAAGAGTTGCAAGTTCAGTTTGCTGCACAACTCTGACATTTAGTTAGTGTGACTTTGTAATGAGCACTAATCTGTGTGTACGTTTGTGTGGTGCGACTCAACTCAGCGATGCACAAATCTCCAGTTAATCAACACCTGTTTTACAAGCCGACCAAGCTGGAGTTCAGGATACATAAATGAGCATCTGTTGCATGCAAGCTCCTGCCAAACAAGTTCACGCAATGGCTGATGGCAGCAGGTACATCTGTTAGCAGTATACTGCAGTTTCAAGTCTGGAGTCTGAGGTGACATTCCTGCACTGGTTTTACACATAGACTGTATAAAAGATGGACGTAGCTTCCATGACGTCACCCGTTGGTTTCTGCACTGAGAAAATGAAGCCAGGGTTTTGCTACTTCCTGGTTGACATCTTGGATTTTTGGAGCCAGTGACGCAAAAATCGTTGGAGGGGGCGGAGCCATAGGAGCAGTGATTGGTCAGACGGATTGAGAGGCGGGCCCTCTCTGCCCGCCCACATTTACGCCTTCTGCTCGCTTCGTCTGTATGGTCACTGCCCACTGTCAATCAAGCCAGCCACGCCCCTTGCGCCGCAAAATTTTGACGATTTCTTATAAATTCAGCATTGATTTATTTTCCGATTGGCCACCTGATCTCTGGACTTGACCATGAAAACTAATTTTAAAAAAATCCTGAGCTGAAGGAATGCAGTATTTGGTGATCTGTGATCACTTCTTTTCCAATTCCAGTCTATGGGAGCCAGGGCTTTTTGGAGCCAAGACCAGCGGGCGTAGTGATATTGCAGGTTTGTGACACTTCCGGGTTGGCTTCATTTTTCAGGGCCGGTTGCTACGTCCATCTTTTATACAGTCTGTGATTTTACACCCATGAGCAATGCTTGGTTCGTCAGAGCTGAAGAGCAAAGAAACTGTAGAGATGGAGACGAGTAAGTTGCAGCATCAAGGAATACGGAGGGAAGCATCAAAGAAAAATTGCTGACAATTCAGGTGAAAAGAACCTCGGCATTCAGTGGAAGGATTACAGTTTCAATAGGCACCATCAACACGCTTCGGCGGTGGTTGTGTAATTAGTCTCGCAAACAAAAGTTCAGGTGTAAAAAGAGCTTCTGGCTCCTGAGATCACACCACACCTGCAATATCACACTCGAAAAACCTCAAATGCATCATCACACTGTGCAACACAACACAGGCAAAGCTGCTGCCAGAATGAATAAAGAAAATCAACGTAATACGTCAAAGACATTAGACAGCTGAACCAAGGGAAATAACTGGTTTTTCATGATTCTGTAACCTGGTGGTTCACAGTGTAGGCTCAGCAGGTGAGGCGGTGATGAAAACCTGTAGCTCCACGAAATAACACAATAAAAGAAAAAGAACTGGTCGTCCATGTTCATCAGCATTAAACAGGATCATTTTAAAACAAATAGAATCTAAATAGTAGATTTCCATCCTGAGTGTGTTTGCTCTGACAGCAGCCTTTTGGTTGCTGCACCTGATGAAACTGAAGTGAACAGCATGCGAGCAGCAGAACGGCAGCTCCTGTGATGGCCGTATTAATGTCCCCGCTGCTGTACACCCAGAGCTCAGGGCGGCTCAGGAGAGGGCGGATAATTTATATCAGATGTCAGGAACTGACTCGGGGACACTGAGACTTCCACCTTGAACCTGCACCGTTACCGCGATTGTACTTACTCAGAGGCATTTGCATGTAAGTGGCGCTATTCCAGCCGTTTTAATGTTGTTTACCGTATGTTTACCAGGTAGAACTGACTCGGCCTTGGCAGCGCTGCAGTGGTGTGAAATCTATTCTTCTTTTTGAGGAATGAAACATCAGGAGGGGCGAGAATGAATCCAACTGTGCTCACCTGCCAGACATCCATTATCATTCAGAACGAGAGGCACACACACACCATGGAGTTTACAGTGCTCAGGTATTGGCTGAATCACACCCATGAGTGAGGGCAGCGGCCACGGACAACATCGTCTGCATAAATCGATGGATCCTCTGCTTTCTCCACCTTCAACGCCGAGTCCATGTCTGGCTGTTTGAACCAGTCACAGTCACTATTCATCATAGCTCACTGCCATTAGAGTGGACTCTCAGAATAAGATTACCCCCTCCTCCTCCTCCTCCTCCTCTTCCTCAGTGTTCTCCATCCATCCTTGTTTTTGCTGCAGCTGTCCTACTTTCTGCCATCTATTCAGAACAACCTCACTGTGTGGCGTAAATCTTCTCTGTAATTTCATCACAGCTCAGCGCATTGGTTTCTTTGTGCCTTTTCATTTCGCTCGCTCTGTGACTGACAGACGGGAGAAACAAAACTCTCAGCAGCCGGCTTTACTCGCCATCGTCCCGAACTCTTCTTGCACTGAACATATCGACCGCCGTTTCCACGAGACGTGACATCAGCACCTTATGATCACAGAAAGATGCGGGTTTCTACAGTTTGACCTGTGGCAACTTTCCAAAACCTGACTTTGCTTTGCTTTGGCCGGGAGCACATTTATCAAGCTGCGAGCTGGCAACTGGCCTCTCAATGTGATGCCACTACATTATCACCTGCAGCACTCGCTCCCACCAGTGTGCCCTTGAGTCAAGCACTCGATGGACTCCGAGCTGTCACTCTTTGGCTGACCCTGTGCTCCGACTGCTCCGAGCGCAGCCATGAATTGCTAACAAAGTTTAAAAAAAAAGTCTTTGATATGATAAGTTTGGCTCAAAATCAGGGAAAAGATAATTTACTTGGAAAGAAGATGCATAAATCTTTATCTATTGGGTTTCAAAGTGCAACAATGTGTGAAACCGATGTGCTGAACCAAAAATAGATCTTATCAGCTGGCTGAGAGGAACGATTAAATATCACAGCAACAACTAAAGCAGCTATACGACTGCACGAGCTGCTTTTAAATCTGCATTAATGAATCTTGTTGGATCAGGCGAAACATGTAAAGTAAAAGAGGTTTATTCTTTGCAGAGAAACTCTGATAATCCCACACTGGCACTGTGACAAAAATACATCTTTTTTAAAAATGAAAAAATGTTCTCTTTGTCTCTGTTTTGGTAAATTGCAGATAATATCTAGTGAAGTCACAGAAGAAAAAAATTAAACTGGAAAAAAAAACACAGACCAAAACTGTAAATAACGTCCAAATCAAAAATGTGAATTTTAACAGATAGTAAATTGTTCTTCTCTGTTTATTACAATATTAAAATCAGAAAATCAGTCATTATTTCACTGATATTTTTGTTTTTTGAAGGAAAAATCGTGTACAAGGGTTGAAAAGATTGCAAATATATTGGAGATTTAAAAATATGTTAAATCTTTTTAAACTCATTTTACAGATGTTCCATGTTTTAGTAAATTGCAGATAATATTTACTAAAATCATTTTAAAGAATCTAAAACTGTACATTACATCTGCAAAAGATCTGTATATTTACAAATAGCAATTAGTTATTTTACAATAAAATAAAATCAGACTGTATTTAAATCAGAAACAATATCAATATTTACAGACATTTGTCATTTTTCTGATTTTTTCCCTTTTTTATTAAATCACAGATAATATTTAGTAAAATCATTAAAAACTGCAAAAAAAATTACATAACGTCCACATCAAAAATCTGTATTTTTTAAATAAAACTAATTTGTTCTTTTGCAATGTGTGACTGTAAAATCATCTACTTTATTGTATTTAAATCTGATAAAGCACTATGTTACAGATATTTGCTGTTATTTCCACCTGCATCTCAACAGTACTTTACAGTGATGCATAATTTATGTCGTGTTTTTGGAGCGTTTAGCGGCTTCAGAGGCAGATATTTCTGTCAGGAAGGGGATGAATATTAGAGTTACATGTGTTGTGTGAACAGACTCCACATGATTCAGTGTGTTCGGCTTCAGTGTGTTCTGCTGGATGTGTGGATACGCAGCTGTCAGCTTTATGAAGCGATAACACTGCTTGTCAATATTTCATTACGAGCTTGTTACACCGAGCCCAAAAGGTCAAAACGCTCAGTTATTTATACCGCTTCAGACCGTCAGTTTTCTTCTTATTGCTGTTCTTCCAGATGGGGAACACGTAGATTAAACAGTTGTTTGCGCAGCGTGTAGAATGTGCTGTGGGGAATAGTTGTTACTAACTATTAAAGGGAACAAAGCAGGACACGAGTTGACCAAAATATTACTACGACAGGAGCAAACTAGTCAATCTGAGAGTGGAGTGAGGAGCAGAAGTAGATGAACTGCATCGTCTGGATTTAGTGGATGATTCTCAGGTATGCAAGTGATTCAGTCAATCCAAGAAACACAAACGTGAGAGGCTTCATCTGCTTAAAACCTAATTTAACTGCATGAAATGAACAAATGAGATTCAACAATCTGACATAACACTCGATTTTCCACATCATTGCCCAGGGATAAGCCGAATCTTTATGGATTCTTTATTGTGGATTCTATCAAAGCATAACACTAATAATGTCTTTTTTAGTATCAGGTGTTTAACATAGCAAGCAAAGGTCACATAAAACAACATAAAAACACAATAAAAGATGCATACAGGTGCTAAACAAGCTGCATAAAATGAGAAAATCATGGACAGCGATGTGAAAAAAGGAAGTTTTAAACTCAGATTTTAATAAAAGCTACTGACATTTCTGAGCTGTTAATGGTTGTGTGATGTTATTGTGGGACTGTGTTGATCAGATTACAATAAAGTCATGTTTATTAAGACAGGAGTGCTTTAACAACTGAACCAATCTGCAGTATTTTTACCAGCATCTTTCTCACTGTACTCCATGACTGACACGACTAAATTCCTGTTGTGGTTCCTCTAGTTTCCTGGACGACATTTTATCCACAGACTTAATCAGCCGCAGAGGTGCAGCAGAACTCACGTCTAAACTGTTCACCCTCGCCGAACAGCCTCTCTCCAATTTGTATTTTGTTTTTAGATCCAGCTGGCAGAAATCGATGCCTGAGCCAGATGCGGGGAGATTGTGGGGAGCGCTGGAGCTTGATAATAGCCCGGTTGTGAGCGGCTGCAGATCCAGATCCCTGCCACTGTTAATTCACTCTATTGACTGCGGCGCTAATGCCCCCGTCATTTTTGAGGCGTCCTGGTAAACTGCAAAACCGGAGAGTTGCAGGATTTTTCACAATGGTGTGCAGAAAACATTAAAATGCAAAACAAGTCTAAGTGAGAACATTTTTCCTCCTGATTTAACTTTCAGCTCCTGGTTCCACTGAATCTCAAGCAGGTCATTTTGTGAATATAGCTGCATTGTATCCGACATACAGGACAGTTTTATTGCCTCTGTTCGTGATTGTATGTGTATGATATTACCCCCAGACTGCTGATGACCACATTAAATCCCCAGACTGCTGATGATTACATTAAATTGCACCATGTGATGTAGTGTGTATAAGAAACCGACAAGAATACGACAAAAACTGTGTCACTTTCCCCTGACTGGCTGTAATTGAATCTGCCTCGCTGACGTCTCTGCGCCTCAGCCTTCAGTTCTTCTGAGCCCTTGCCACGGGCAACCTGTGCAAGATTTAATGATACTTGATGGAATCAAGGGCATGTATGGTCTTGAAGTCTTGATTTCTCTCATTAAGCTAATGACTCAGAGCAGGAGGAAGAAGGGTGCAGTTGGATCGTTTGTCATGGGGCAGTATGAAATAAGAAATACAGCCTAATTTCGCTGGCACCCGATCTCATAGTGATTCCGGCACTAATGCAAACACATAATTGCTTTGTGAGAGGCCATAAACCTCACATTAATTTCTCCTGCATTTCTCCATTAACAGGTCTCCTCGGCGGAGCCTCGTGATGCTTATGCAGCTTTTTGCGTCTTCTTTAAGGCGGCTTGTGCTTTCCTCTTGCGTTCACTCTGTTTCTTTTCCTGTTATTTTCCACAGAGTAGTGCTGGTGGAGAACATCCCAGAGGACATCTCCTTCTTGGACAATGGCACGGCCCACCTCCCTCTATCAGCGGGGCTGTACAGCCTGCTGGACCGGGCCATCCGGGCAGTGGAGATAGTTTCCCCGCTGTGGCTCCTCAACTCCTCTGATTATGAGTCCAGCTTCCAGCCGGCTGCCAGACAGGTAAAAGCAGAACAAGCCAACAGAGACTTGAGTCTACAAAACTTTTATTTGCGTTTTGTGCCTGGTTTAGATTTTGTCTGTCTCCTCTCCTCGCTCAGTTTGTATGTTTGTCTGCTCTACATAATAATCTGTGGTGAAATGAGCACAACAATATATAAAAACTTCATTACAAATAAAGATCCTGCATTTAAAATCCCACTTAAGTAAATGTACGGATACATACCATGAAAATCACATCATCATTTCCTCAGTGAAGTGTTTCTTCCACCCAATTAAGTGCGCAGTGAGAGATGCATTACCCAATTAGATTTCAGGATTAATATGAGTTTATGAGTTTATTCATTTTATTGTCGTAACTATCTTTGTCGAACTACATGACACAAAAAAAACACAAAAAGCTTGAATCCTGACCATCTGGATCTTTGCTGCAAATCTTTCTTCTATAAAATCTTACCTGCTCAATTTGCTTTTGTTGTTATATTTCTGCTGCTTTGTTTTATAATTCAAAATATAATCTGATATAAAATCTCCCCCGTACAACCTGAAGAAAAGTTATAAATAATAACAAAGA
Source organism: Stegastes partitus (assembly GCF_000690725.1). Taxonomy (NCBI): domain Eukaryota; kingdom Metazoa; phylum Chordata; class Actinopteri; family Pomacentridae; genus Stegastes; species Stegastes partitus. Next base: position 26,681 of record NW_007580107.1, on the reverse strand, counting down.
ATAATATATAATTTTTAAAAATCTCACAAACCATTTATCTCCACTTAACTTTCTATCACATGCGAATGTTGAATAAAGTCCATGTCAGCGATAATGTGTGTCTGATCGTATTGTCCACCTTAAATTGCACTTCAGTGAAACAGGGTAAATATTTTTAAGCAAATCATCAAAACTGAGGCAGCAGAGCCTGAGATCTTCTGACTGGTCGAAGTGTCATTCAAGCCTCAGAAACACTGGATACTCCATTTATTTACCAGTGCAACCTAATAGCATCTCCCATTACACTGTTTGGCAGAAGCTCATGTCATTCAATCTGCATGGTTCTAGTTTGCAACACAGCCTGTCTAGTGCCTCGAAAGTTTTCCTCTTGTTTTACTTTCAAAACTTTAATCGTAATCAATTTAGTTTAGCTTTTTTGAGTAGAGTTTATAAGAACAGACTCTGCCATGTCAAAGTGAAAACAGATTTCAACAAAGTAATGTCTGTTATATAGCATTCAACCCCCTTCAAGTCAGCGTTAAGTGGATGAACCTTTGGCTGCATTTACAGCATTGAGGTTCTGTGGATGGTTCCAATCAGCCTTGCATATCCAGGCCCTGCCATTTTACTTCAGTCTTTTCTTTTCACTAAGATCGTGAATTAACAAACTTTTTCAAGTCTAGCCACAAATTCTCAGTTTGGTCAAGGTCTGGCCTCTGACTCGGCCACTCCACATCCTTGTTGTCTTGCTGGAAACAACTGAAGAGTTCATTTGCAAAAACAGAAAACTTCATCTTTGTAGATTTTCAGAAAACTTATTTTTTGGTTGTCTGCTTGAGATAATATCAATCAAAGTGAAGTTGAGTGGATTTGACTCAGTAGAAATGACAAAAATAGAGATAACTTAAGTCTGATTGATGTTGTCTCAGGTAGATGATGGAAAAGTGGGTTTTCTGAAGGTTTGTGAAGATGGAGTTATCTGTTTTTGCAAATGAACTCTTCAGATCTCCTCCCAAGTCACAGTTCTCTAGCAGACTGCATGAGGTTGTCCTCTGAGGTTCCCTATAATCTGCTGCTTTTATTTTACCCTCGACCTGGAGAAGTCTTCCAGGACCTGCTGCTGAGAAGTATCCCCACATCATGATGCTGCCACCATCATGCTTCACAGTGGAGATGGTGTGGAGATTGTTCTCTGCAAACACAATGTCTAGCACGATGATCAAAAGGTCAATTTTGGTCTCATCAAGTCAAACAACCTTCTTCCAGTTGACTTCAAAATCTCCCTCCTACCTTCTTTTAAATTGTAGTCAGTGGAGATTTAATGATATTTTTTTCCACAGTGGCTTTATCTCTGCCTCTCTCCCATACAGCTTCAACTTGCTGAAGCTTTTAGCTCCTTCAGAGGGATTATATGTGTCTTGGTGGCCTCCTTCACTAGTCTTTTTCCTGCATGTGGACACAGTTTTTGAGGACCGCCTGCTCTATGCAGATTTACACATTTGTCATATTTCATCTGTTTCTTAAAGATGTATTTAACCTCAAGAAACAGTCAGTGGATTTATTTTCTGACTTATGCTTTTCAACAACCTTTTCACAGAGTTGCTCGGGGTGTTGTTTCGCCTTCATGGTCTAGTTATAACCAGGAGTGCTGATTCACCAGTGGCTGCACCTTGGAACCCTGGAGTACTTTTTATAGGCACCGTATAAATACTTGATCAAAACAAAATGGCACAAAAAAAAGGAAACAGACATCACAGTGGCTGTCTGTGGACAAGTGGGAAGTGTAGCACAAAAATAGCACAAAAATGGCTTCTGATGTACCAAAATACTCAGGAAAAGTCTGAACTCTGTCTAATCTGAATCCCCAGAGAATGAAGTTGATGTGACAGTCATGGTTTGTCGGTGTGTCTCCCTCAGGGCAGGGCTCTGCTGTCCAGACTGCAGGGGCTGAAAGCGAAAGGAGTCCAGCTGAAGATCTCCAGCGGGATGATTGACTCGACTGAGCTCAAGATACTCGCCAAACACTGTCAGCGCTCACTTTCACTGTTTTATACAATCTGCCTGTTTGCATGCTGCAGCTTAGCTCTGCCCGTTTAATCTGTCCCCATTGTTCCTGGTCAGTTCTTTCAATCTCCTTCCCTTCATCTGTCTTTGAGTTTCAGTTTCTTGGTTTATCCTGTCTCTGCCTGCAGCCAGATCCATCTTTATCCTTCTCCTTGTCTCGCATGCTTTTATTTCTATCTGCATTTATTTATGTCTCTTATCTAATCCCTTCATGTGTTTCCTCTCTCGCTCTGCGTTTCTAGATGCTGAGGTCCACTACGTGAACATGACGGCGCTGACCAAAGGCAGCCTCCACTCCTCCTTCTGGGTGGTCGACAGGAGACATTTCTACTTCGGCAGCGCCAGCATGGACTGGAGATCTCTGGCCACAGTATCGTAGACCCACTACGCATTAACGACACGCAGTGAAACACAAACACTTTAGCACAGACTGTGGTAGAAAACAATTCAATTTCAGTTCTGTAACTTTGCAAATGATCTCAACTCCGTCCTCCTGCTGAAATCATTAATTACCAGTTACACAGTCTGTTGTCGTTGAGCATCCAACTCCACAGATTTGCATAAGATTTAACTACAGAACAAATTTGATAATGACCCACTGGCTCAGACTCAAACATTTTATTAAGTTCCAAACAGTTTTATGCAAAATCTTCACCCTGTTGAAAACTGCATGGGTGAATTTATTTGACTGATATCACCAGAACAGTGAAATTTACTGTAAATGTCCAGAGCTGTGGGAAGGTTTTAGGCACTGAGAGTAAAGTTAGCATCCTTTTAAAATAGTTTTAATTATTAAACTTTATATAAAGTCCAGTAACCACAAAAAAAATAAATCAAATCAATATTTAATCACCCTTTCCCCTCCGAAGCAGCACCGATTCTTTTATGTACACTTGTGCACAGTTTCTTAAGGTAGTTTGCTGCAGGAGTCTCTGGTTTTCTGGTCACTTAAATTTGTTTTTTAGTCACTCTGGCTGTATGTTTGGGCTCACTGTCCTGCTACAGAATGAATTTATAACCAGTTAGTTGCGTCCTCAATGGTTTTGCGTGATGGTTAGGAATCTAAACATCTAAAGCAAGGGTGCCCACTCCTGGTCCTCGAGAGCCCCTATCCAGCATGTTTTAGATGTTTGCCACTTCCAACACACCTGATTCAAATGATCAGCTCATCATCAAGCTCTGCAGAAGCCTGATAACGATCCTGATCATGTGAATCAGGTGTGTTGGAAGAGGGACACATCTAAAACATGCTGGATAGGGGCTCTCGAGGCCAGGATTGGGCACCCCTGACCGAAAGTGCCTAAAACTTTTGCATAGAACTGCACATACACCACAGGTATTAAATAAGTGGAATTTACTTTGACTGTTTACTCAGTAGTGATGTTCACAGATGCCCTAAAGGTTGCGTTTTCCAGGTAGCATATTTGGATTTATGAAGAGACTCAGTGGATATATCCAAATGAACAAAGCCATATTAAAACACGGGTAATACAAATAGAGGGTTGTGTATTCGTGGGTTGGTGGTGTTTACTGGGGGCAGGCGGTGGCATCAAAAAATAGAGAGTGCACATTCTTTCATCTCCTTCTTCAAAGCCAGTTATTTTGGATGGTTCATTAACGTGTGAACCCTTTTGGTTAGTCGTCCTAAAATATCCAAAAATACAAGGGGCCTTGATTCATGGAGATAAAATGCAAAGAGCTCAAGGTGGCCATTAAAAAAACTTATTTGCAATTTAGTTTAGCATTTTTTGTGCCTTCACGAGACAGCAGCAGAAATCAAATGTCAGATACTGAAGTTATAGTTTGTGTATTTCAGACCATTTTTGGGTTTTGGGTCTGTGAAAAATCCACATGATGAGTAAAGCCGCGGATTGTATTTTTAGTCCGCTGAGCTGTGCACGTCGGCGCATTTTGAGGGAGATAAGAACAGGCTTTGTCAAACAAGACTTTCACGGCCGGAACTTTTTTAAAGATTATTTTGTTGTGCGACCGTGGAGACAGTAGGGGATTGTGGTGGGCACTCTAACCACTTGGCTATCAGGTTGCCCCACGAGATCTTGGCTTTATTAGAAATATGTGTCAACACTGCAGGGACAGAATAAACATGTGGAGAAGAGGGGCAGTTTATAAGGTGCAAACCTAGAAGCTGAAACGCAGAGAAGTGACTCTTTGGAGGAAAAATGCTGCAGAGAGCAAAGAAATAAACACGAGAAGAGGAAGAAGACCACCGTGGTGTCTTTTTCTTTCCTGCCGTTGCTGTGACGATAGATGAAGTCTCGCAGTTGGATGAGATTTGTGGAGAAAAGTGATGAAAGAGTAAATGAAGACGGGTTAATGTGACTCAGAGAGGAGACGATAGATGGAGATGATGGACGGCATTTTTGCTGATGAAAGCAAACGCAGCACTCCTGAGGATAATTGCAAATATATTGATGTAAATGTCGGCCGTCTCCGGGGCTCTGATTCTCTAAAAGGTTTCCGTTTGTTCTCCAGAGGAAGGAGCTGGGAGTGTTGGTGTACAACTGCAGCTGTCTGGCTCTGGACCTCCACAGAGTGTTCAGCCTCTACTGGGGGCTCCAGTACAAAGACTTCATCCCCTCCTTCTGGTCCAAGCGCCTGTTCGCCCTCTTCAACAGGGACGAACCGCTGGAGCTCACGTTCAACAGCACAAAAGCCGAGGCCTACGTCTCGGTGAGTGGCACTTAGAGCTTCGGTTTGTGTATTTTTGAGTAATGCTTTTGTAATATCTGGTAAACGTATCAAGGACAAGGTTTGAGGCACATGTAGAGGGGAAGGCTTAGGCCCAAAAAATTATTCAGAGCAATATATCTGTCCGCTTTTGGCTCCTATTATTGACTCTGCAATCAGTGGTTTGTACTTGTGATCTAAAGTGATGCTCTACAGGCACAAGTATATTAGATAACAGCATTTTTCCACTGCTAATGCTCCAAAGTGTACTGCATTTAAAAAGTAATTAAATGAAGTGTTTAAATGCTCGTGCAATTCATTACATCTGAAGTGAGATGCTGCACTGTAAAACCTGTATGTGAGCTGCAGTTGAAGTAGCTTCAAATAGATCTCACTAACTTTCTGTTTTGGTGAAGGCATTTTACTTCAGTGGATTCCATCAACTTGAAATTACGTTATGTTCCTTTAAGCTGGTATTCAAAATTCGACAGAAGTGTTTTAGCATCATGCGTCTGACATCTGAGTTTCTTCAAAATTTCTGCTGCAACTCAGATGCTGCTTTCTTCGAGCATAATTGCAGATTAAAGAAAAGAAAAGAAAAGAAAAGAAAAGAAAAGAAAAGAAAAGCAAGTTCAATGACAAAATCACGTTTTACATTTTAAATTTAGGTAAACTGCAGCAAAGCTCATTTGGACAGAAATTATTTAAGTCCGTCTAACTTAAACCTCATTAATATTACTTGTTTACTTAGAATTGGAAGAACCTAATTTAACTGCGTGTTACCAATTGAGGAAATGCATTGAAGTTTAATTCTCTTTTCAGGGCTAGTCTCTGAGGAACTAACAGTCATTAGTTTGGAAGTAATACATCCTGAAAAGTACAGGAGTAATAATTTATGAGAATTAAAGGCTTGATCTATTTAGATGTTCCACTTCCAGGACTCTGATACTGAAATCATTTTAACATGTTGCATCACAAGGAGCACAGGTGTTATTAATGAAATAATTTACCACCCAGAGGTATTTAGATGAACTCTTTTCAGAGCTCTAGGACTCAGCATGCTGGCTCACTATCATGACTCAGCAAGAAAAAGGTAAAGTCTGCACACTGCTGAGTTCCCACAATGTTTTATTAAATAGTAGTGTACAGCGTTTTTCTTTCATAGTCATGACTTAACAGAACTGTGGCTGAATTTCAGCCCATTCAAGAGTGCAAAGTCATCTTTAGCATTTTTTATCACTAGTATAAAAGTGTTTGCATCACTAAAATGACACAAACAGCATCATGTGATCAGAAACTAGTTCACTCCCTGCTAACAAATTCAGTTTTTCTTCCATTTTGTTAACTGCTGACAGCTCTATGTAACTGGGAATCTCAAGTTATAGAGGTCTATATAATAAAAAGTATTGTAGACACAGCCCAAGTGACATGGGCGGCTGTGGCTGACGCCCCTCCACAGTCAAAGTGTCCTTGGGTAAGACACTGAACCCGAAGTTGCTCCCAATGGCAGGTAGCACCTTGCATGGCAGCTCTGTCGCCATTGGTGTATGAATGTGTGTGTGAATGGGTGAATGAGAAACACATTGTAAAGCGCTATATAAGTGATCGTTTACCATTTCGGTGTTTGAACTTATTGTGGCTGACCAGACTGATGCTGCATCTATGACATAATGAAGATATCGTATTTATGAGTTTCCAAATAACATTTACATGAACATCCAACGTGCAAATATGACTGAAAAATGGATCTGAACGCTTCAATTTCCTACTGTGAGCTTAACAATGCTGCATTCAGCGGCAACTGAGAACAAAGTATTTCCAATAATAGACTCGGAAAAATCATAGAAAATGCCGCCACTCAGGAACTTTTTTTTTCAACCTCAATTTCTGGATTTAGTGTCGTTCTCCTAAACAGCAGCCTCCACAGTAACATGAACCTAATACAGCTTCTCTGCTTTTAACGAGTTTAATGTGAAAAATATTAAACAATGTCCCCTTTCCACCCTTTTCACTCCTCTATTTCTTTAGTTAACTGAACTACATGTCTGTTGGCATGTTGTTCATAGAAATACAGCTCAGGAAACCTTGAGGTACCCATGTTTTCACTCTCCACTTTGTACATTGAATTTGTGGATTTTAAGGTCTGACTTCCTACATCCAAGGTCGGTGAAAACCAACAAAATATGGGCACCTCTCGCCAGTCAAGCACTTTTGTTCACACTAATTAAACACAAATTAAAAACATGTTGTCGTATTCTCATGGTAGAATACTTTAATCCTCACATAACAATCTCTAATTGAACAATAAATCCAAGAGCAAGCGGTCCCTTACAGAACATAGAAATCTTCTCTAACATCCATCTCATATGAAGCGAGCGCGGGATCAGCTCTGGTTGAAGCTGGATGCTTCTATGTTGGGATTTATGTGAGGTCATCGATTACACTGATAAAGGTGTGATTTGTTCCACTTTAACAGGTACAGCAGGAGAGTGTGGGTGACGTCGGTGATGCACAGTCTGTACAGTCCTCAGCAGAGGTCTAATCAGGCAAAATAACACGTGTGTGGGTGCACCTCAGCGCTGTAGGACCTTTAAGTAGAGCAGAACCATCATTAATGTTATCAGCAACATCTCTGCTTATCCTGAAATGACAACATTTAAAATTTCTGCAGTGAAAAAGTCCCGTTGTCGGAGACTATTTACAACACAGATTAGTCGACACTAGACATAGATATCCAGGTTTTTAACAAAAGATTCTAACCTAAAATGTGTCGACTGTAAAAACACACTTACATCCATTAGCCACAACATTAGCACCACCTGCCTAATGGGCTCCACAAACCTCTGAAGGTGTTCTGTGTTATCAGGCGCTGAGACGTTAGCAGCAGATCCTTTTAGTCCTAGAAGTTATGAGGTGGACCTTTGTGGATCAGACTTGATTTTCCAGCACATCCCACTGATGCTCCATCAGACTGATTGATGGAATTTGGAGGCTGAGTCAACAACTTGAACTCTTTGTCATGTTTCTCAAACCATTCCCAGTTTTGTGGTGTGTGCAGAGTGAAAGAAGTCACTGCTTAAGGGAATACCGCTGCCATGATAGCAGGTACTTTAAAAAGTTCTCGGCCTCACCTGGAAACAAGGCAGGTAGCTCCCAATTTAGGGCATAACTGTGTACTATAAAGCCTTATATCAAAGTCTACAAAACCTCAAATGTTTAATGCAGGCTGTCAGACTTCCGTTTCCCAACCTGAAATCCCACTTGTGCAGTTGCCATTTTCAGAGTGAGGATGACGTCATGCGTGCTGCTGAGGAGAATCTGGAGTCTTGAACATTGGTGGATCACGTGTATTGAAGTTACAGGAGTCTATGCTTAAAAATAACACAGGAGCAATCTTTCTCCTGTGACGTTTTCTAAGAACTTTTTGAAGCTCATATATGTCCTACAACAATGTTTAGATAGATGTCAAAGTGACATCCACATGAATACCAGGACCCAAGACTTCCCAGAGAGCACTTTCTAGAACATCGCACCGCCTCCATTGGCCTGTCTTCTTTGCAGTAGCACATCCTGATAACATCTCTTCACCACTTAAATAATGCCACATGATGTAAGAGAAAATGTGATTCATCAGACCAGCCCATCTTCTCCCAGGCTCCACTTCTGATGCTCACATGCCCGTTGTAGATGGTGGTAAACAGGGGTCAACGTGGGCACTCTGATCAGTCTGCTGATGACGCTGTGTGTTCGGAGCACTTAAGGTTGCAGCAGTTTGTGGCTTTAATGTGGCATCAAACCACATTAGTCAGTCTTTGCTCCGCAATGTACATCAATGATCCTTGGGTATCCTGTTGTCGGTTCACCAGTTGAACCACTTCTGGTATTTGTTAACCACATTATCCCAGGAACACCTCACAAAACCTGCTTTTTTTTGAGATGCTGTGACCCAGTCGCTGCTGATATTTCCTGCTTCCAACGCATCAGCTTCAAGAACTGACATTTCATTTGCTGCCTAATGTATCCCTCCTCTTGACAGGTGCCACTGTAACAAGATGATCAATGTTATCCGCTTCAACTGTCAGGGATTTTAATGTCAGGGCTGATCGTGTGGAAGCCATCCGCAGTGGACGTGACAGCCAAGTAAAGTGAAAGTACATTTCATAGAGACTGTCTCGGCATGAAATGAAAGATGTTGGTGTCATCCAGTAGAAAAAAAGTTGACATGGCTGGACTCAACACAAAAGGCACACTCAAGGACATACTCTGGGTTTATCGGGATACAGTGCCTGTCAACAAGATGTTAAAACTGAACCTTTAAGGACAAACACAGACAAACAAACAGGAATACAGTAATTTTCTAATCGTCATTTAGGTGAACAATGATGATGATGAGAAATGAGATGATGTAAATGGTGTTCTGTAATCTGCATATTACTAAGATTTCTTTGAGTCTCTCTGGTCATAAAAGTTTTTGCTCTGACAATATTTTGTGTTTGCTTCTTTCGAGAAGCATCCACGATTGTGCATAGTCTCACCAAAAACACTTTTTAATTGTCTTTGCCGCCTTTCCTCCTCTTGACAGAGTTCTCCAGATGTTTTCATCCCAAAAGATCGCAGCACTGATCTGGAAGCCATTTCCAGGGTCATCCAGGAGGCCCGCCATTTCATATACATCTCCATCACCGACTACCTGCCGCTCCTCGGCAGCAGCACACACAGGTTAGAGGCCGCTCGGCCCGCAGTACAATGACTTGGCAGGCAGCTATCATCAAAAGCTTGGATTCCCTGCTTTGATTTGAGCGATTAAACTCCGTGTCCGTGTGGCTCTGTGCCCATGTTTGTGTCTGTGTCGGTGCCAAGGTACTGGTCTCGTATCGACGGTCTTATAAGAGAGGCTCTCATCCTGAGGAAGGTGCGGGTCCGTCTGCTGATAAGTTGCTGGGAAAAGACTCATCCACTCACTTTCAACTTCCTCTGGTCCCTGAGGAGCCTGTGCATGGAGCAGGCCAACTGCTCGCTGGAAGCTGTAAGTTGAAGGCCACTGCAGGCTATTTTCGACCCTGTAGATATGCTTTATCAATGCTTACTGCAGTACTGTGTGTGTCTTTGTGTGTGTGTGTAGAAGTTCTTCAACCCCAGAGTGCAGCGGGACGGCAGCCTCCAGGGAATTAACCACAACAGGTTTATGGTTACAGACAGAGCCATTTATCTAGGTGAGCTCATCGACTAGACTGTATGACTGTGGCCCACATGTCTCTGCTCACTTTGTGCTGATCTAATTTTTAGTGGAGTTATAGGAATAGGACTGTATTTAAGATAAGAAGATCCGTATCTAAAGTGGAAATCGGCAGAACAAAAGATGATGACTGGAAGTGGAAGCAAACTACGACCCTGGCTCTCTCTGGAAGTCAATGAAATTCCAAGCACATCTCAAAAGTGTTGCTATTTACTATTAACTTTTATCTCATGTATTTAATCACTGTACAAACTGTAATTTAAAAATGCCAGTTTTGGTGTTTAAGGATGTATATGGTGCAGCTAGTCCTCAATTTATTGCCACGATTAAAATCAGCTGCAATTTAACCCCAAAAATGGTGTTTTTCACACTACTTTTTGTAAAATGTTTAAATGAACAGTCAAGATTGAGCAAGCATTAAACGTTTCTGCAACGTTGGATAACATTGCCGACAAGGTCTAATAAAGAAAAAATTAAAATCACATGTTCAAAGAACATTTTCAGGATATTTATATAATTTTAAAAAATGTGTCAGTGCAGGTGTAAAGCATCAGTTAGACTGACACCTAACTCTACAAAGAAATCCACCAGGAACCCTTTTAAAAAGGTTCCTCCATGAAACCCTTTTGAGTTGTCAGAGGTTCCTCCAGCAAACTCCTTTCTGTATTGAACTGTTAAAGATTAAACAGTGTTCCTTGAATATCCCCAGAGTTCTTCGACGTTCTCCTAATTCTTAGACAGTACGAGCTCAGTGGTCACTGTGTGTAGGTCTTGTTTGTTGACTGGTGTCTTTTTTATGTCTCCCTGTTGTCTGCATCCTGACAGGGAACCTCGACTGGGTGGGGAATGAGTTTACCTTTAATGCAGGAGCCGGCCTTGTGATCAGCCAGCCAGAAGGCATCGAGGAGAGAAACTCCACAGTGGTGGAGCAGCTACAGGCCGCATTCGAGCGGGACTGGTTTTCGCGTTACACCCGCTCCCTGCAGGCTAATAAAATCCCTGTTTGCAACAAGCACCAGATGAACAGGCTGGTGCCAGTCAAAGCCAGCCACCTGGACAGCGGACCAGTGCCTCTCAGAAAGGGTCCACATGACAGCGGACCTGCACCAATGAGGAGCCATCACAAAGTCAATGGACAGACATCAGACAAAACAAGGCACCACGATGACAGACTCAGTAAAGTTGGTCACCAAGGCCCGGCCAATGGACTCGTGCCGATCATGGACAGTTACCAAGAGAGGGGTCAAATCAAAATGAGCCACTTTGAAGACAGACAGGTACAAATCAAAGGTAATAACCACGACAATCCAATGGATCTACCCGGTCAGTCAGCAGAGAGCAGCGGCTGCAGAGAGATCTCCAACGGAGCTCTGTGACTGCAAAGCATTGTGGGTTTGTTTCACCAAACAGTGTCTGAAGAACTGCTCTCCTCTAGTGACAGCGGACCAGTCAGTGGATCTTTGTAGCATTTTATTATTGTCATTTTGTAGAAAACAAAAACTTTGAAGATTTAAGTGTCATCAGGTTTGCAGGACTTGATCATGGACAAGGAAGAACTTAAGAAGAAAAGTAAAGGCTCCATTGCAGTCGGGCACTTTTGATTACTCTTGAAGAACGAGGAAATGCTTATTTATATACTACTATTACCTTATGACCTTGCAAATTATATATTCTTTTTTCTGTCCTTGTTGAGGTGTCTCAAGGAAAGGGAACACATGACATTGCATTGATTGCCTGAGCATTATATGTCATTTAAGCTGTTTGTGGCAGTCATCATTTATCACCCTTTAAAAGGGAGAATACCACCTGCATGCCTATGCTGAGGCCGGAGGCGATGCAGCATGTGTAGCTACAGTAGCTACATCAAACATTAAAGATACTCTATACTAGTGGGAGATTTACCACACAGCTTTACTCATGGATCTCTTACTGCCTCTGTACTCTGGTAGTGGAAGCTTTGGCCTCGTGTAAATAGTTCTGTGCATCTCTGGCTGTATTCAGACTGAGCTACAGTGCATTAAAATCCTTCAACTGCAAACTTATTAACTGAAGCAAGTGGCTTCAGATCTCTAACCCAACCAGAAACTACCTTTCCAATAGGTCTGGTTCAATGACATTAACAGAAACAGACAGCCTGATTTGACCTGCCAACTAATTTGTTAAACCCTAAACATTGCTTTTACTTCTCTTGTAATGGTAACAGCCCCATAACCTATTTAGAGTTGAGGATCTGGGGGTCTAAAGGCATTGATCAAATTGTGTCCACCATGTTTTACTCTCATTACCTTAAGTACAGAGAACGACTGCAAAATCCAGGACAGGATGCGTCACTGCACCGTACGATGGTGCGTATCAAAATGAGTCTCTTTATGGAGGCTGTGATTGAATTAAATGACACATCTGTTGTGCTGTGTCCGTGCATTCTCCATCAGTCCCTGCTACTGAAAAAACTACAGCCTTCACTTGTTTAAATCAAAGATGTGGCGTTTTTCCCAGGAGGAAGAGGGTCTATTGATCTGAAAGGACCCGTACAGATAATCACTGCTGCTTCCACGTACAAATCTTGGAAAAGAGGAGGAACTGAATGGATATCTATAATATCCCTCCAAACGCAGTGTTGTGACTTATTGAACAAATACCGAAGGAGCAGTTAGAAGAAGGGGCCAGAGGGTCTCTGCTGTCAGCCAAATCAATACAATGAATTTTTAACAGAGCCTGACAGTTGCAGTTGCTGCAGTTTAACCTCAAGGACATTTTGGTCTGTAATGTCTTGCTTGTGGCTGATTATACAGTATAGTCCCTTTACCGTGCAAAGGCCGAGCCGAGAACACAGGACGGTCGGTGCAGAATAATTAATCCGCACTCGACTCGGAAGCTTGTAGCAACTTTCACCTGCTTTTGAATGATTGCATGTCAGTTTACACACTCTTTGCTACGACTTTTAACAACAATGCTTGTGGGGTGTACAGTAATGTAAAAGCATTTTTATAACTTCCAGAAAGAGCTCCATAGTGAGGTCTGTATCAACAGTATGCAGGTTGTTATGATCAGTGCTTTAATGTGAAAGCAGCACATGTGCAGCCAGTGTTTTGTCTGAATTCATTCAGCAGGAGGAACATGTGAAAATGTCCCTCTGGAGCAAGAACGCACAGAAAGTTTAGCCGCAGATTCACAACAGACAGTCACTGTGGTCCACAAAAAGAAATACTGGTGGCTATTTAGTCTTTTTTTTTTAAAAAACAAAAACACCAACACCCTGTTTCTAGTTTCTCAATTTTGAATATTTGCTGGTATTTTGGGCTTTCTATGATATAAACCACATATCTGTGGATTTTTGGACCTAATTTGAGATGTAATGGACATTTTTTTCCTGACTTTTTATGAATCAAACAATTACACAATTATTTAACAGCTTAATCTAACAAAACTAATTAACTGTAGCCCTAAAAAATAACTTTTGGTAGAAACCGTCCAGGGCTTCACCAGTTTTGAGAGCATTTATATAAACAGTGTTTGTGCCTGGCCTGGTTGTGCTGCAGGTCGAATCTAAGTCACTGTACAGATGTTGTCATGACATGTTTCTTATATCTATATATAACGACAGAATGTGTGAAGCCAAATAACTGATACCAGTGAAAGAAAATATGTCAGTCACAAACACATCGTTTCACAACTCATCGTCGTGGGTAACTTCTGCCATCTAGAGGATGTCTTTAAAAATCCAAGGCGCTTCAGTAAAAAGCAACTGGGTTTTAGAAGAAGGTTTATGTTGTTGAAAGAACCTAAAGAACCTCCTAACCTAAAGCTCCAAGAAAAGTGCTTTTTACTGAAGCTACTCGGATTACAATGACTCCGATGACTCTACACTTCAACATCTGTTATCTGTTGCAGTTTCATCATTTTTAAAAGTCAGCCTTGATCTAGTACATATTTATCCACATTATAATAAACAAATATGACAAATTAAAGGAAAAATCTGAACATATAACTCCTACACTGAGGGGATTTAATGATTCTGGCAATTTTGCTCTTATAATTTGGGTCCCCTTGCTTCCTTAGTGTGAAGATTCACTGCAAATCAACACAAAGGTCTAATTACCTTTATTCTGAGATGAAATACTTCTTTCCTGATGGGAGTGCTCTCCTCCAAGGTTAGAGTGCTACCATCTATAGGTCACAAGAGGGCTCACTGAGGAGTTTGAAGAGTGTGTAAATGATCAAATGTGGGTATATGTTTGGGAAAAATGTTGTCGAGACTTGGAGAATGGATGCCAAGGTGCACCGAATCTCTTCACGGTGGGACAACGCCTTACAAAGACGCTTTATGTTGGTTTTTCCTTTAATTTGTCACCCAACTCTGTGTCACTTCATGTAAAATATAAAAGGCAGCGTCATGGGAATGCTAGCAATTCTGCTAAAATTTGACATAAAATTGGAATGTTCATGTTATCAGATTATATAAAGCAAGAATAATGTAATACTAACATGCAAAACTAAATCATTCTTTCCATTCCTGCTGTGTACGTCGTAACACTTTCTCCCGCTCTGTATGAGCCACAGCCACTGATTCATTCACAATAATAATCTGATGTGACCAACACAATCACTGGTTTCATCTGTAAAATAGTTTCTACTCACAGAATGAATAATATATACGATATTATCTCAACAATAACATCCACATGTTAAGCACTACGTCTCCACACTGTATCGCTACTCTCAGATTTACTACTTTTACGCTGCTACTATCTACGATTGTTCAAACGGGGCGCAGGAATGCTGCTAATGCACCTACCAGGGTCTTTGTGTAATACTTGTTTACGTGTTTTCCAACTGTTTTAATCTTGAACAACAGTGACTATTTTCCAATTATTGTTGAAGATTATTTTAGCTCTGAGCACAGAGAACACAGATGCCAAGGTCTGACATCAGTAACGGTTTACAATCTGCTCATTACAAATTCCAGGCATAAAACAGGAGTTTATCTGCGTCGCTCGTTGTCTGTCTGTTAAAGAAAACTGAGCATTTATTTTGTGAAATCTCTGTAAAAGATGCTATTTTTCTTGAGGTCAGAAGGGTAGATGGGTTTTGGGAAAACTTAAGCAGACTAGAGCACTATTATACTGAGTGGTTCATTTTAAATACTCACTGTCGGAGCTTTGTAATGTCGCCTTCCTTGATTCTGTTGAATTTTTCCGGCATGACTGCTGCTTGCATGCCCTGCCTTTATGAACTGTGCACAGTAGCTGTAAGCCTTTCTAGAGATGATGCTAACAATGAAATCTTGTATACCTTTAAAGAAACAGACGGAATGTATATTTATTGAATATCCTTGTTAATGCACACTACTGAGTTATCCGATCACTCAAGTTTTTACTCCTAATAATAAAAAAAAAAGTGTCTTAGCCTTTCGAGTTCGTGCGGGTGTGTTCTCTTGTCTGTTTAGTTATAAGTGACTTGGCTTTTCTTTTCACACAAGCTGTTAATTGAAGCAAGTTGGCTTACCAGAAGTTAATCCTTAGTACATAACTGCACTGTGGCTGTCAGTCGGGTCCTATATGTAGCCTGAATGGACAGACCTCTGGCTAAGCTGAGGGGCATTCAGGTTCACAACTGACTGACTGAACACAAAATAATGATAATAATAATAATCACCTGCTTTGTTACACTACAGAACTCACTTCATTGTGAGGTTAAAGTAGCACCGCACATAACGTCTTCAAACACAGCACCAATTTGAATGTATGAGGACTTCTGACACATGCATTGTAATACCTGAGTGTGTTCCAACCATAGATTGTACATAAAGAGATTCCTACGATCCACCAATCAAAGCTGTGCAGCCTATTAGTAACCAGGGTTTTTTTCAGGAACTTTTGGCGTTTAAAGTGTCCCCAAAACATCTTTTAGTCAGTGCCAAAGGAAACATATTATTATTGTTAATCAAATCATTAGAAATAACAGAAAGAATGCATATATTTCTGTTAAATAAGGTAACTGGATCATTATGTACAGTCAATTATTGTGCACAGATTAATCATGCTTACCTCCTACTTAGACTCAAGATTCAAAAGATTTATTTGTCACATGTTCATGCAGTATGTGGAGTGAAATGCAAAGTGACAGTTTCAGACATCTGCACAATAACACCGAGACCTGATTGAAAAAAGAAAAAGTCATAAAGGAGGAGTAAAGACACTGTGAACCTGTGTGTCTGCATACACCTAGATGTAATATGCATATTTACATTGAGACCTGAAAAAAAACAACCTGGTGAGAGGTGAAAACTGGATGTACGCAAACATTATTAAATGTTTTATTTGAATCTGACAATTACATTACGGAACAGGGTTCAAACATTTACATCCAGGCTGTATGCAATATAATTTTTTAGGACTGAAATTTACTGCCTCATTGGCATGCGTATTGGGAAGCCTGCAAACTCTAACTGCCAACAGTCAGCCTGTAAACATGCTGAAGGCTGCCAGATATCTGCAACACATTTACAGTCCATCCCAGGATGGTGTCACTTTTCCATCCAGCTTACTTTTCGTTACTCAGCCCCACAGAGGAATGATTTTCCACATGGAGATAGAAAGTTTATGATCACCAGCTGCATGATTAGATGTGGATGCAATGAATTCTGACAAACCTGCAAAAGATTGCCAGGGACGGGTAAGGAATGGATTTTCTCAGGTGTACTGTGAGAACGGTGTGATACTGAGAGCTTGTGCCCCAATGCGGGGCGACAGATAGGGTTTCACTAGAACTGCTGTATTTCTATCTGTGCAACTAGCCTATACAAGTTTGTGCAGTATATGTCTAAGTTATACTGCATTGTAATTTAAAACTATTCTCAAATTCTATTCTGTGCACTTATACTTGGTGCAAAAATGTTATAAAACCATTTTGTAAGGCAGCTCAGTCCATTTAAAAAAGAAGTGCATCCCTTTTTCTTTGAACCTAATCTTGGTTTGAGCTGAAAACATGAATAAAATAATGTTTTAGGACTTTGTGTAATCAGTGAAAAATAGTTACTGCTGGCAGATATGATGATCAGCGGTATGGTACATCAGCTGATCCTGAGATCAAACCGAATCTGCTCACTCCACACAGCCAATAATGAAGCCAATTAGAGGGTGTATACACTCAAAAAACTGGGCTTACATCCTGTAACTACTCTTGTTCTGGCAGAATATTTCTTTCAAATTAAAGAATCTTGTAAATAAAGAATCTGTTTGTACATGTTATTAGTTAAAGTAGTTTAGGTACAGCTGTGGATTTAGTTGAAACTCTTGTTCAGACTCTTAAAGACTATAGAGGTGTAAGCTTCTTTAAAGAACTGCTGAACAATGCAGGACGGACCCACGACCTGCAGCTCAAAGACAGAAACAAAACGGCTGAATGGACACAGAGTGATGTCTCAACCACAGGTGAGTGTCCTGAGCAGAACAAGGACATGTTGGACAGAAGTGTCTTGTGTGTATTTAACTTATGTAACTGAAACTGAAATTGAAGAGTCCACGAGCAACGTTATGATATAGTTCGTGAGTTTTTAGATAGCAGTCTTGTCTGTATAAGTGATTGATAAAAGTGAGGGACACAAAAACTACCTATTTGACCGACAACAATTTGCTGTCACAGATCCAGTGTAGTGTGTTTTAGGATAGCTTTTCATTTGAACTCTCTTTTGGTTCTTCTAATATTATATACACTTCACGCTGTTGCTTTTATATGCATTACTGAGTTATTATCTGCTTCTTGGTTTTCTTATTCTTGAATTTTATAAGTGCTCCATAAATAAAGATGATCCCTATTATTATAAATTAACCTAATTCCCAGAGCCACTGGTCAAGCTATCCTACAGTGACTGTGATATTAATGTGGCTTAAGCAGGGAAAGAACCATTCTTTACTTAAAGCACAGTGTCTCTATCATAGCCTGTCTTAGAAAGAAGAAAAAAAGGTGCAATTATCAGGTTCAAATCTGCAGACTGCTGCACTGGAAGAAGCTCTTGGGTCCTGACGGGTCCTCTGGAGCAGAGAAACGTGTGATCACAGACACATTAGCAGCAGTGACGCCTCCCGAGGGCTCGTGCTACCTGTGTGGCGGCGCGCTGACGTAACGGTCACCCTGGCAACCGATTAGGCGTCACCACTTTCGACTCTCAAATTCATGACTGCGCATTTCTGCTCGGAGACGCTCCGGTCCCGGTCAGGAGAGGAGAAGAACCAGCCGGCGGAGGGACTCATGGGGAGTGTTTTTTGAAGGACGGTGAACCAGATGTCTTTTCCCAACCGTCCGGGCCGCCTGTGTTCGTGCTTTAGCGGAGCTGGACGCGCCGACCTGAACGACAACAGCATCGCCGTACCGTTGCTAACGTTACCCAGCGGCGGCCAACATGGCTGAGGATGACAGCGAATGGGTGGTGGAGAGCATCGTGGGCTACCTGGGAAGTCCCGAGTGGGTCATTCCTGTCACGGACTTTATGGAAAACAAATGCACAGGTAGATGAAATAAGTTCTGAGTCGTGGGCATGGGAGGAAACAAAGCCTCTCTGGTGCTGTGCACCGTTAGCGCGGTGGCTAAGCTAACGCTAACGTGAAGTTGTTTTTGTTGACGAAGCTAGCTGTATTTGTGGTATTTGACAGTTTCCACTTAATGTATGATTTTCCTTCGAGCTATAACTAAGCTATTAGTTGAGTTTCACCTCTTTCACCTCCTCGACATAGAACAAAGGTGAGAAAAAAATGTCGCCCCACATTTAAAGCAAAGTAGCTAAACGTAGCCACCAAACAATTGTTGTGTATTAACTTTTTATGTGCACTTTAGCACGTAGAGACAGCACACACAGCTTGGTAAATAAAGATGCCTTCGAATATGTTTGCCAATTTTCACCTGTATGCACAATTAAAATGCTTAATTGCACTTTTTATTGTCATTATTTTCAGTTTTCGATGATGAAGATGAAAACAAGTTGTCCTACACAGAGATCCATCAGCAGTACAAGCGGCTGGTGAGTGCAGATGGACAAACAACCCAAAGCCGGACACTCATCCATAGTCTCCTGTTATTATGCATTGACTCATGACAGCGTTACTCATTTGCAGTATTATATCGCTGACTCGTCAGACTGGACTGCTGTAAGCTGCTTTGCTCTTGTAGGTGGAGAAGCTGCTGGAGACTTACATGCAGGAGGTTGGCATCAACGAGCAGCAGTTTCTGGATGCGTGCACCTCTCCTTTTGCCAGATCCAAAACTTTGCAGGTACTTTAAGCTCTCTGTTTGCACACCACCATCAGCTGTCCCTTGAGAAAGGGATTTCCTTGCGTAGGCTCCATTATCCTGCTTTTTACCTGGTGCCACACATATCTGGTCTCTGGTTCCTCCTTCAAGGCAAAATGTGTTTTCCTGACAAGAAAAAATAATCAATCTGAGCAACTGCTTGAAATTAATTTCACTGTAAGCAAGTATTTAAATTATTCTGATTCTGATCTACATATACAGTTCTGTTTTATTGTAAGCTAAACTTAAATTGCTCCTATTTAAAGTGTGTTACTAAAGCATTGCTCTGATTGTTATGTTAAAAAAAAAAAGCAATGTTCACACCTTCATCACAGTCGTGCAATTATCAGAACAGGTCAGTTTCAAGCAACACATCAGAAGTTTTCCTTCTTATTTTCATAACTGCACATATTTTAGTCAAATGTCGCACTCCCACGTGTCCTGCCAAAACAGTTTATTTATTCTGCAGTCATTATGGTGAAATATCTACACCGGCTTTAGCGAAATTGATAAGATGCTTGTGTCTAAAGCAAACAATTAGTTCTTCAGTGCATTTCTTTCAAAAAAACATCCTGAAGCATCGGTCACGTATTCACTCTCCTGATAGCTTTACAAAGTTTGATGATGATACATCAGTCTATCATTTGTTCATGTCTACAACAGTCAGTGAAAACATCTCAGCCGTTTGCTGCCTGCATTAAAAGATTTGTGCTATTTGTCTATCTATAGATTTTTATTGGCACTGATCAATGCATCTCTGCCAGATTGGCAGAGATGGAGATCTGGATTACATTGCAATCCTTAGAAGACTCGGATCTCATTAATTACCTCTAAGATAAATAGTTAATGTCTGCAAATAGGGTCAAGTGCTCCTAAAACACAGATTAACAGTATGCTTGTTGCTCGTTTGTTGTTGGAGAGGTTTTGGTTTTTGTTTATCCATGCAGAAACGTTGGACAAAAAAACAGTTTAAGAGATTACTGCTGTCACATTTTTGTCACGGATAACTGAGTTCCCAGATAACAGAAGCTTTGTCAAGCTCTGCAGTAAAATTAGTGACTACCTGAGTTAATCGTCCTAATGAAAGAGAGTATAAGAGAAATAAAGACGTTAAAACCAATTACTAATGTGTAAGTTTCTTTAGTTTCTTTAATTGAAAGCATATTCAAGATACCATCCAGGAAATCGACTGGATTACAAATGAATATTGAGTTAAACACATCGTAGTTTAGATTTTGGTGCTGCAAATTCTGCATGTGTTGTGCAAAATATAACTATTTTTTGGTTTACGTAGTAAATGACGACCGCTCTGTCATGATTTTTGGTAGCAAATAAAAGACCAGTTGCAGCAAAAAGTGGATATTGTGAAAATGACAACCTCAAAGTTTTTTTTGTTGTTGTTGAACCGTTTCCACATTGTTTGGAGCATTTGGTTTTCAGTTGTAGATCACCAGGATACCGTAGACAAACATGGGTGAATGTGCTGCAGAGCAAAGTGCAGCGGTGAACCTACTGTAGCTGACTGCACCGTCTCTGTGGTTAGTTTCATCAAAGAAACAGGATTTAATGTCGGTTTGGGCGTCAGAAGCAAAGGAGAAGTTAAATTGTCAGGATGAAAAACAGAGAAGCTCAGCATGAGGACTGAGGAAGCCAGCAGCCCTGTGAACGTTTGTCAGACAGACTTGTCCAGCATTAGCCTGGATGGGGGGCAGACCTTTGATTAGAGGCCGGAAGCTAAGGTAAAAGATTAGGCTTAAGTAGCACTGTATTTGCAAACATAGCTTAATTTTTGTAGGGGCTTGAGTTGAGTGCCAGCCATGCTGGAACATCCTGTGCTAATCCAAAGGGGGGGTAACAGGGCCACATTAACTCAGACCACTGTTGGTAAAATACAACATTACAGATAAAGTTCTGTGGTGGAGAACTTTTTCAGACTTGTTGCAAAGTGGCTTCTAAAGATTTCCAATATGTCAGCATCTCAGTAGTTTTTTTTTCTGTGAATTGATGAGTCAGAGGTGTATCCACACAAGATTCAAGTCTGGTTTGAGTCTGGTACAAAATAATGCACGTATGTAATCTGTATGTAAACTATGTGTAAATATACTCCTTGATGACTGGCACACAAACTTGTTTTTTTATTAATAAATCAATTTGCAGCACTTCACAATGAAGTTGTTTAATGTTGGCTTCAAAGTCACTGTCTCCCACAAACACTGATGCCATTCAATAATAACAATAATCATGTGGTTTGAAGTAGTTTTTATTATTTTTGTTCTTCAGTCGGTGTTCCAGCCAGTCCTGGCTACAGATGACTTCCAGATGTTTCGCTCACTGATGGTCCAGAAGAACATGGAGCTGCAGCTTCAAGCTCTCAGAGTCATTAAAGAAAGGAACGGTAGGACAGAACAACACATGCACAAATCTCCAAACACACACACAGAGTGATGAATTGAGTAAAACTCCTCTGTGTGTGTATGCAGGCGCTCTCCCAGAGTGTCTGACTGATGGTGCCGACGTGATGTCAGAGTTGCAGCAGGAAGAGATGAAAATCCTGCAGGAGGTTCTCAAGTAAGTTACTTCCACTCTGTCGCCTTCTCTTCTCTGTCTCATTCTTTTACTTTCTTATGCAGACATACAAACACAAACAGTCGCCCATTTTAGGTTTACCTTGAACAGTTTGCTGTTGCTGGATGTTTCATTGCACGAGCGCCACGATACACATAAAAGTTGAAACACAGAGTTCATTTGTTTTAGGAGTCCTATGGCTTGGATGGACTCTTTTTGACAGATAAAATCAAAAACAATGTGATGTTTTAAGTAGCAGTTATGGATCAGATCTTATCCTCATCTGGCTTGACTCCTTTTCCACTTTATTCTTCCAAATCTAATAGATTTTAGTGTTCTGTCGTATATTTTGGCTGAAATATCACAATTCCATTAGTGTGACGTGGATACTTAGGAAATCTTACAGTCAGTATTTATCTGTGTGTGCTTAACTAATTCACTGATTCTATCATTTTTTTAAGAATTAGATTCGATTTTTTTTTAACCTGCATTACACTGCTCTCAGATTTCCACATTTTCTTTATGCAGCCGTTGCCTGTGTGTGTGCTCAGGTGTGCTGGCGCTCCTATCCCTGCTCTCTAATGGGATTTTGCCAGTGACAGCCCGGCCAAGTAGAACACACTGAGTCTAATGGGACCGCGGCTAAGCTCCTTAGGTTCCAGCTAATTTCGGTAGAAGGGATTGACACTCAACAAGCAACTGAGAAAAATAGTGTTTTTATCCCCTTTGTCTTCCTTTGGCTGCATATCAGCGCTGCATTGTTCTGCCTCTACTCCCTTCCAGACCACCTCTGGTTTCAGTTCATTTCTGTATAATAAGAAAATAAACTTATTTCTGAGTCTCTAAGATGCAAACAAGTTTCAGTCAACAGATCTTCCTGTTCATGTTTGCCCATTGTCTTCCTGGGTGGATGTTTTTATAGAATTTTCTGCAACTAGCTTCTCTAAAAACACCTGAATGCACCATGAAGGAATTGTTTTCACTAATATCTGATGCAGCTGGTTTTTCATGCAATGATAGTTGATGCCGTGAATATTAAAACCACTAAATGTTTACTGTGAGGGATTTGTGTTATCAGTCTCAAGCAAGTTTCAATTCTGCAAGCTGACTTTCCATAACTAACGGTGGTTGGTTAGAGTGGTTTCAGTGGGACTTTGTGTTAAAACATAATGCACAGAAAGAGGACATCCTTAGTTGGATGACATCTTCAAATTATAAAGATTTAGTGAAATAGAAAATGCGAAATAAACAGCACTATTTGCAGAAATGCCTTTTTTCAAGCACTGTGAAAAAGTTCAATAATGATTTTAGTCTTGTCTGACAGCTAAATGTGTCGTTGTGCTATTATTATCACAGTCGGTCTTTTGAGATGCTATAAAAATCCTCCGACAAATCACAGCCACAATAACAACAACTTTATCTGCCTCTGCAATTCTCAATTAACCCTCTAGTAAAGGCTTTGCATGTGTCTCCACTAAGGCAATTTAAGGTGTGAAATAAATCAAATCAAAGGATCTGTGGTGTCCCCTGGTGATGCCTGTGAGCAAGTTAGGGCGTAGTGTAGTGTAGTGTATTTACCACATGGCATTCCGTGACGTAGCCGCCTTATTCTAGTTTCCACTTGTTTATTTTTGCTGTCAGCCAAGAGCTAAATGGCCAATAGAACCGGCTTACCTCTGGATTACAGCGGTTCTTATCACACCTGAACTGCTAAACGTATTCTGAAACAGTCTAATTGGGCTACTAATTGCTGCATCGTGAGACCAGGTCAGACATTTCAGGAGCTACTTTCTCTCGAGGGTTAATTTGCAAATAGTGGAAATTGAAGCAGCTAATGTTCTCCTACTCTCCTGCTGTCCACAGAAAGTCCAAAGAGGAGTATGATGAGGAAATGTCCAGGCGGATGCTATTAGAGGAAGAGGTTGGCTCCACCTCCAGCAGCTGCTCTGATAAGCCAGTGGCTGAGAGTGATGAAGCCCAGAATACCACCTCTGCTCCCAGCCAACAGAGCCACGCTGCCAAGGTGAGGCATCATGAGCTAAATAAGATCTGTAAAACGCCACGTAAACCCCATGAGGCTTGTTGTGCAAGCCACCGCCAACCAGAATCATCTGATTTAAATGATGATAATAATGGTATTTCCTGATATTTAGCATCCACAGTGTTGTATGCCATTTATGTCACATCATTTTTACCTCTACATGTTGTGCTTGGTGCACCTCCTTCCTCCTGAAGCCCCATCTTTGCTTCCTAACATGACACCTTCTCCAATGTGCTGTTTACTCCATGCTAAGGCCAAAGCTGAGGCGAAGGGTGACAGCAGAAGCAGTAACGGTCACCACGCCCCACTAATGAACGGAAACACTACCACTGAATTTCACATGGTAACTGAACCATACATGTGGTAGCATTTTAGTCAGTGACCTCATAGTTAGTGCGCCACAATTTACTGTCCAATCAAAGGATGCATTAATACCATTTTAGTATGAAGCTGTGAAGGATAACACAGTATGAGTCCATGTTATTGTGACTGTACAAACTGTTTTTTTGTTAGATTTTTGGCATTGTAGTCCTGGATTTTATTGGCATATTATTTAAAACCAAGGTATCAGTGCATCCTGAGGAGGGCACACAGTAAACTTTTCATTTTCATAGCTGGCGCAGTAGTTGAGTCATGTAGTAGCTTTGTCGTTTGAAGTCTGTAAATTAGGTTGTTTATTTGCTTGAGCATTTGTGTTTCTAGCATTTTATCTGCTAATAACTGTCTTCAGGAGTCCAGGATCTTCCCAGACTCTTGAATTTCCAGCTTTGCCATATTTTAAAAGCAGTGTGAACCTGTGCAGTGTTTGTGTCACCTGTTCAACATGTGTTAACGCTTTGGATGCTCCCTCCAGGTCAACAGCAGCCCTGTTAGAAAAGAAGGGAGCAAGACGGCTGCTTCAGGAGGTGGAGGGGAGAAAAATGCAGCTAAGAGCAGCTCTTCTTCTAAACCCGCAACAGGTAGCACTGTATTCTTTTTCTGTTTGTCATATTAAAACTCCCCAGCACACTTTGCTGAGTTTACTGGTTTTATTTTAACCTGCGAGAAAAGCTGCAAGATACCAAAGTGGTTTGGCTATATGTGTGTACAGATTGTGGCAGTAACGGTGTGGAGTCCAGAGTCCTTCCAGCAGTGAGAGCTCCAGTGAAGCCCAGTGAGCCCTGCATCAGCAACAGTCCTCATACCAAGGAGCAGAGCGGCGGCAGCCAGACGACAGCCGAGACGTGGCTGGAGGAGGCTCACAGGGAGGCCGGCTTCTCTAAGCCATATACTGTGAGTCCGTACAGGGCATCATCATTACATCCATCCATCCATCCATCATCTATACACCGCTTAATCCTCACTAGGGTCGCGGGGGGCTGGAGCCTATCCCAGCTGACTTAGGACAGGTGGCATCGTCATTACAGGCAACCAAATAGTCTTCCTTGTTACATGTTTATCCCTACTTTTAGGGATAAACTTGTGTGGAAGAACAAGATTTCTCTTGTTTTGTATGAGGATATAGAAATTCCCTCATGATCAAATTCAAGTGAAGAAGTTTCATATTTTTGGGGGGAGTCCTTTTTCCTTTCAGCGTCTTTCACACATGCTTCCTTTCTCTTAATCTGTCGACAACTGAACTGCACGTCTGCATGAGCGCCCCGCTCACTTCCCCGTTAAAGGTGCACCGACACCTTACAAGGTCGGACCTAGTAACATTTCTGTATCACTTTCAGCACGACTCAAGTCTAAACTACATGCTGTCACATTAAAAGATAAACACAAACAACTAATGGTATTTCTGATTGTATGAAGTGATTTGGGGAGGGCGTCTTCCACATTTCAGCAACAATATTAGCTTTAAAATATCACAGAGAGCAAGAGCCACTAAATAACACAACAACCTTCACTTTGTCCTACAGTTTAACATCTTTTGTGCTACAAACTGAAACGTCCTTTAAACTTTACTGCAATAAAAACAGACACTAACAGCTCAGATTAAACTTAATCTGTTTTTTGTTTTTTTCTGACAAAACATTAACAGTTGCTTTGTCTTCCCTCTGAGTTTATTAACTACCTGCATCATCAGACAGCAGCAGGATCCATGTGAGTGTCTCCAAAGTCACAGAGTTGTGCACATTTATGCACGCAGAACAGTGCTGGCAGCTTCATGACTACTCAGAATTATTAATTCAGCAAGAAGACAAGATCGATCCAAGTCACACTGTGTACTTTCATTTAGACACAGACTAACAGTTTCTAAGCTGCTGGTAAATCATTTGAGCTCCATCACTGCTGCCAGGATGTTTTTATTTTACTGCTGGTAACGTTGTAGTCAGATTTTTATCACACATGGAGAGAAGTTTCAGGGTTACGGGAATCAGAAATAAACAATTTAATTATTTGAACCGTTTGGTAAACTTGCTATTAGTTTAGATTTCATTTTTTTATTGCAGGATTATTAGGGTCCGAGCACCCAAAAGGGTGCGAAGACCGTATTGGAACTGCTCGGATTATTATTATTATTCGTGCCAAAGATACGCGTTTTTGAGGCCCTAAACATACTCGAAAACTCACCAAAATTGCCATGTACATGAGACCCGGTGAAAAATTTTATAGTTTGGAAGAACAATACACACCTCAATAGAAAAATTGCTCCACAGCGCCACCTTCTAAATTGTCAAAAGCACATTTGGCCTAGAGCTACGCAATTTTGTAGGCATATAGAGCAGGTCAGGATGAATAAAAAAGGCAGGCTGGGCCAAGTTGTAAAATGCAACACGGCTCAACGGCGCCCCCTACAATATTTCAACAGATTCCCATTGGGGCTATGTTTGATTTACA
>NW_007580106.1:45004-57011 GCF_000690725.1 Stegastes partitus | reverse complement strand
GTGTGTCAGGTCAGCGACCGTGTTTGTGTGTTGCACCACAGGTCCAGAAACAACGCCTGCTACATTTCTGGCCGCCCAAGAAAAAAAAAATCACACAGAGAGCGGTCACGGGCCCCCCTGTCATGTCACCGCCCCACAGTTTGAGAATCACTGCTTTAGAGACAGTTTCTAAAGTACTTACAAGCATTTTTTTCCAAACGTCCTCTCAGTAAATAGCTGAACCACATCAAGGTCTGGTTGAACATTTTCAGTTTCCAGTTCAAGAGATTTATTTGTCTTTAAGGGAGGTTGTTGGAGAACCTGGTAACTTCCTACAAGGAAAGAGAAGCATTGATGTTGTTCCTGTGAGGCAACATATGTGAACTGTACAATGTAAATAAACTGCATCATATAAATGTAGAAAAGAAGCCATTTTCTCCATATAATGGAAATATGAAAAGTGAAGGGTAATGGTAAGTTACATACAGAGTTCTAAACAGCTGCATGTAATCAGGCAATGCATTGTGTCTGTCTCATTGTGTACATGTTTAATTCCACCCAGTGAAAGAAAATGCAGCTGTTTGGACTCTCAACACATTTGAGTGAAATTGAAGGGAAACTAAATCATTCTCAAGACACCACATTCCTAAAACATTTTGCTGCAAGGGGTTATATCAGTCCAGATTCCAGTTTCCAGATTCTGACATTTGAAATTAAAGCCAAAAGAAACAGTTAGAAAATACATTCAAAAACCAAACTACAGCTTGAACTGCACAGTTATCAGGAGTTTGGTAAAGAGTTAGTTTGCTAAATGGGCTGAACAGAGAAAAATCAGTGTTGTAATCATTTAATGTTAAAAAAAAAAAAAAAAAAAAAGGGTTTTAAAGCCGTGTTGTTTTTAGTTATACAGATAATGATACAATTTAATACAACATCGAAACATCCCCAGCTCTTTTGTTATTATAAAATCACTGTCAGGCATTATTATCATTATCAGACATTAAATGCACTAATGATACCTAAACCAGTTATTGTTAAAGTAAGTTAAATATTGTAGTCCACCTAAATATATGCTGAATATTTACTACAATGTACTTTGATTACTGTTGTTGTCTTTGTTTTTTGTGATTTGGTGCCACTGGTCAGTAGCCTGCAGTTTTATCTTTCCAGTGCAGTGTCAGAGGTCACTATCTGTTTCCTTAAAAAATACAGTTTCAAAGGGAGGGACTCACATGCACAAATAGATGACAACTAATGTGCATTAGCATACGCTAACTTGCACACGCAGCAAGGCAGGCGACGAAAAAAACAGAACAGAGAGACTACGATTACAACACATGCAAAGTTAGACTTCATTCTCTGCTAAAGACGCCTTTCCTCTGCAGGTAGCATGAAGCTGTTTGCTGCTATATTGATCATATTTATGCAAAACAAAGTCAGGATTGCCAGTCATGGGATTCATCCTCTCAGGATCATGAATACCAAAGTGATGGACTTACAGACCAACATCAGAACCATTTCACAACACTAACATGCTTTAAAACACATGAAAAATGATAATAAATGTTTTGTTTTTGCCATCTGTGGGCTTTGTGTTTCTAATGTAACAATACGATGATCCAAGGAGCTTCAGTACAAAGCAACTAGACTTTCTCTCATCCAAGAAGCTTCTCAGGTATAGTTATGCACAGTTTCTGAATGTTCACAACTTTGGCTCCTCCCAGTGGTTCCATCTTGGTAATCACACTTCAGATACGCAGTATCTAAAGTGCACATGAATATTTATTCCTGCCCACATTGAGGTCTGTTAGAACATTTGCAGACCGTGAGCAGTTTCTGGTTCATGAGATCCGCGTATCCTCGAGGGAGCATGTTGGAGAACCTGAAGAACTCCTACAAGGGAAGAGCAGCCATGACCTTGTTTATGAGGCAACAGGATAAACTTTCACATGTGACCTCTACAAAACAAATGCATCAAAATGTGTAGTTGTACATATATACTGTTCATTCTGTGTGTTTCATTCCACTCAGTAAAATGCAGCTGTTGGGACTCTCCACACAGTTGAGAACAAAATAATTGGAGACTGAATTATTCTCCAGAGATTTCATTCCTTAAACTTTCGTTGTAAATTTATATGAGTCAAAAAAAAAAAATCCAGAATTTGCCATTTGATTATTGTACAATAGGAAACAGTGGAAGAATACATTCAAAAAAACAAACAAAAAAAAACAATTAGCAACTTAACTTAATTAGATTAGATTAGATTAGATTAGATAGAACTTTATTGATCCCTTTGGTAGGGTACCTCAGGGAAATTGTTGTACTAGTGACAACACAACACCAACACAACATTAGTAATAACAATAATAACAATAATAACAATCATCATCATCATCATCATCATCATCATCATCATCATCATCATCATAATCATCATCATAACAACAACAATAATAATGGAAACAGTAACAGTACCAAAGTGCCTAAATATTCCACATAGTCCGGTGATAGAGCATGATGCTCTGTCTCACCCCAATGTCCTCACTCCTCACCCCTCACTCCCCACCTCTCCCTGCTTGCTGCTCCTCCCCCTCCCCCTGAGCTCAGAGTTGAACAGTTTGATGGCTCGGGGGACAAAGGAGTTTCTGGTCCTGTTAGTTTTGCACCTGGGGAGGAGCAGCCTGTCGCTGAACTGGCTCCTCTGGGCGATGATGACAGTGTGCAGAGGGTGGCTGGCATCGTCCATGATGGCCAGCAGTTTGTTCAGTGTCCTGCTGTCTGCCACTGTCACCAGGGAGTCCAGTTTCATGCCCACTGCAGAGCTGGCCCGCCTGATGAATTTGTCCAGCCTCGATGCGTTCCTTCTTGATGTGCTGCTGCCTCAGGACACCACGGCGTAGAACAGGGGTCCTCATACAGAATTGATCATGCCTGTCTTTATTTTTGTGTACTTGTGTTGTCCCCCTGCTGTGATTTGGGTTCCTCAGACTCATTAAGAAGGGCATCAATGAGTCAAGTGAGCCTCAACCTTCATCTACGACTGCTCTCTAACTCACAGACTTCTAGCAGCGAGTTTGGTTTAGAGTGTTTCTTGTTTGCACCTATCATACACTAAACTCACCACTGTGATGTATCAAAACTGATTTCCTTTCTTTTCTTTGTTTTGTTTCAACTTCATGCTAAATTGAACTTGTGCAACCTTAAGCTACTCACGTGTGATTCCCTGACCTGAGGCCAGTTTGTGACAAATCACTCCACAACCAGTGGGATGTATGTTTATAAAACTGGCCTCTGTGATGTTTCTGGATCCAATGATACATTTTCTAGTGAGACTGGGTGTGTGCTATGAAAGGAGACTTCATTTATCCTGAATTGCGCAACTACTCCAGCAAAAACAAAGTATAATTGAGGCGCCCACCCATTTTGAGATCATTTTACTCTCAAAATTTGTAACACTGGACTGTTGTACTTGCTTCACGACTAACTGAACATGATGCTCTGCCGTGAAATACTTCTGATCCTGTCCTTGATGCCATTCATGCACGGACTGGACGGGTCCGGTTGTGGTGAGTAACCTCCAACGTAACAAACATTTCTTTTTAAATGTTGCTGCATGTGTAGCAGCCTATGAAATGTTGTTGTTGATGAACATGTAGACAGATTCTGTGCTTTTTGTCTCTATAGCTATGGTTGTACAGTGGATTATTCAAGAAGTGTACACAGCTGACTTGATAAATTTGATTTTAATTTACAACTGAGACATATCAAAAAATATATTGTCACGCATTAAACTACCTGACAGTGTTACAAACGGTTCTATTGAGGTCCACCTCCATCAAAAGCGAGAGTGTTTTTCTACTGTTCTGATATAATGATGGTGATGAAATGAAGTGATTGAGCACATGTATTTAGAAAAGTCTTCAGGCTGTAGAGACAGACAGGATCATCTAAACAACTGATTGACTGATTGAAGAAGCAAATACCCAGAGTCAGTCTCACTACTTTGCACCGAGCTGCTGTACATCTCTTTAATGTTTGTCTCGCAGATGAAGACTGTGCAGATAAACCCGTATTCAGCCCATCCACACTGACAGTGAAGTACGGTGACCGAGTGTCTGCCAGGTGCACTGCATGTCAGAATGCTTGCCAGAAGGACCAAACTAACTTGGACGTTTCTATTGGACACGCGAGAAAAGACGGAAACCTCATATTGTGGAAGGTTGCCAGTATGACTGCATGGAATCCATCAGCCACGTGCTACTACATTAAAGATGACGGTAGCATGTGTTGTAACCACCTGCCTGTAACCGTATACAGTAAGTGTCCTTGTTTTTGAATTTAAAAAAATGCTCTGACAGTTTCAGCCAGGGCCGTAGTTATAATATATATTGGGGGGAACACATCCCTGCAATACATATTAAATGTACTCACTACTGCAACAATCAGCTACGCACTGCCCTCTGAAATACTTACTAGCAGATGAACCTGTGATCGTAACTGAACTTAAATTATATTATTACTTCCGGTTCTAGCATTTTTAGCGGCTACATCATTGTGCATTATGATAGTTTAGGAAATGATAACTTGATAAATGCTTATCACCGTGTATTATTATTATACAAAACTCCTGACAGAACATTTGGTGTAAATTGTGGCTGCAGTGTTATCAAATGTTTAGCTTTGTGCTTTTAATTTGTGACACAGAGAGAGTCTTCTTCCTGAAGGGGGTGTGGACAGCAGACTCGCTGCATTTTAAAGCTATGGTCACCAGAACAGTGCAGTTAGAACAGGACTAAACCAGAGGTCACACGGTTGTGGTGAAATGAACCATCTTTGCAGTGTTTTGAGCTAAAAGATTTAAAGATGTACTGTGGGACTTTTATTAATATATGGGATTGTTAAATATTGTAAAATGACAGCAAACGAAAACACCAATTAAAAAAAAAAGAAGAAGAAGAAAAACAAAACAACAACAAAAGCAACCTGTGTCCCCAACCGATGCTCAGTCACTTACTGCTTACATTTTCTGACTGTGTGCACCAATGTCTGTACTTCTGTCCCTGCTTGTCTCCACAGATCTTCCAGGGCGTGTGGTGATGTACGCTGAGCGAGACTATGGGTTGGACTCTGAGGGCAGTCAATACTCTCTGAAGTGTATGGTCTATGATGTGGCGCCTGTTGAACACCTCACTGTGACCTTCTACAGAGGGTCGACAGTACTGGGTCAACTCCGCTCCAACAACACCAGCAAGACACCAGTGACTGAGGCCTTCACTCTGTACACCGACGCCAGTACAGAGTACAACTCAACCATGTACTGGTGTGACGCTAAAATGGACCTGGGACCTGAAGAACCACAGCGCTCCCTAGTGGCCAAGTCAACATACCACGAGGTTATGGTTTCCAGCGCCACAGTGATTCAAAGCTGCATACTTTTGATTCTTTCTCTTGCTTTGTTTCATTTCCAGAGTGATTAAGAGGGAGTTTATTTTGCAGAATAAATGGCCACCCATCTCCTATATGCATGTAGCTCATATCAATATCAATAAAAAGCAGTTAATTCAATAAAAATGTTTATTTTTCACAGTGTAACGCTGATATTCCACCACTACAGGGCTGCCATCTGCAACATGAGCTGTGTATTCCAGTTCTTCCTGATACAGTCTTACAGTACATTTATGCTTCTCAATGCATGCATTTTAAAATTCTTTATGATGTACTTCAATAGTTACTTTCTAACTGAAATCTAGATTTTTCATTCAAGAACACAATCAGAGAAATCAGATACATGATCCTTTGGTCAGAGCAGTAGGTCATCTGCAGCAAGGCCATGATTTGAACTCTATATACAACTAGATGGGCTCCATCACTTCACATTGCGCTTATGAAAAAAATAAAGGATTGTAATTTAAGTTAGCTCTGACTCTTTGATTCTTCTTCACCTTCCTCCTGATCGCCACATCTTCAACCTACATTATTCTTGAACAATGCTAGCATTTCACTCTCGACTTCAATCACCATTTTCTTTTTTTAAAAACCCAAATAGATCCCCATCAGCTGCTGATCAGAGCTCCAGGGAACAGAATATTTCTTCACCAAACCCACATAGAGACATGATCTCAGTTAACCTAACCTGGGTAGAACATTTAGCACTGCACTGGGGAAATTTTTGGACTCATGATGGAAAAAATGATTGAAATTAACCACATGCAAAGAGACAAATGATGTCATCTTTTTGATTGTTTATTTCCTCTTCAACCACACAAGTCAATAGACACACAGGATTACTTGAGGATCTTTTGTGGCTATTCAGTGTTTGAAAAACAAGTAAGTATGGTGAATCTACGTAACTTCAAAATATCAACATTTAACAGTT
This sequence comes from Stegastes partitus, assembly GCF_000690725.1. NCBI lineage: Eukaryota > Metazoa > Chordata > Actinopteri > Pomacentridae > Stegastes > Stegastes partitus. Next base: position 50,655 of record NW_007580106.1, on the reverse strand, counting down.
GTGGCTGTGTTCAGTCTAATTTTGATCTTTAATTGCGCATGTTTTCTTCTGCTTGAATGGATACATTTCAGGGCCTAACCTTAGAAATTGAGCTTATCTGTATTCACACATGTGCTTACAGACCTGAAAGATTTTGCAAAGTAAGTTGGAAGGGGTTGGTGTGGTTCAGCAAATCAACTCACCAGAGTATGAATCCCCTGATAAACATTCTCCTGCACACGTATAATCACCATTTTGTACAACTTTCATCAAAGTTTTTCTTGTGCAACCAGAACATCGTCTTATCATCCTCTGGTCCGTCTCAACTCTCCATGGAAGATGTTTAAGTGTGGTTTATAATTATACATACAACGCTGTATTCTATGAGAAGGCAGCCTATTGAGGTGCAAAGCTTCTATTTCATAACATAAAACGGATGTTTTACCGCTACAGGATATCACACCATCTACATCTACGATTCGGTTTTCAAGTACAAGGTTTTAAATCTTTGCATGTGTAACAGGGTTGAAGCTATGGCTGAGGACAATCAGAACACATTTTTTATACTTTTCTGTGGGAATTAGATGGTTTACGTTATAAACTCATACGTAATGGATACTTTACAGGCTACAAGCTGGAGTGGGAGGAGGTCAGATGAACAGACTTAAACAGGAAAGCATTGAGGAAGAATAAATGAAAACAGCTGGGGAGATTCTCTGGAGTGTGAAGTCATGAAACAGAGATAGGAAGACTGGGTAAATGCGACTAATAGTTCTTTCATTTTAGGCTTTGAAAGCTGAGTTTGAGCACGACTTCTGGTAAAATGCTGTTGAAGTGGGAAGACACAAAGGATGTCCACATCCATACAATGTTCCACTAAAAATGAGGCCCAAGTGCTAAATCTGGGTTTAACCGTCCGACTAGTTTTAGAGCATTTCAGTAAAAATAAAAGACAAGTGTAGAGGAAGTGTTTGTCTGATGTGTTGTGTTGCTGCACAGCCTCTGGGGGCTTCAGCTGTAGTCTCTCCATCCACCCCCCTGCTGTTCGCCGCAGTCAATCACCGTCCAGTTGGGGATTTAGAAACCCTAAAGAACTGATCTTCTTGGCCATCGCTGGCTCTTGCAGCTGACACCTGGAGCAGTGTGCGCTTAAGTTATTTGGTAGATGATCTCCAGTGTTATTGCCAGGGTGCACACAGGAAAACAGCCATTGGTTTCTGTTGCTGGTTTTCCTCTTCTGTCTGGTCTGATTGTTACTCTGGACCTCTAGACAGGAAGCCTGGCGATGGAGAGCTGCCATGTTTGTTCAGGGTTCCTCTGTTTTTTTCATCTGATATGTAGTTTGGTTGGGATTATGTTTTTTTGTTTTAGGGTTGTTTATTTAGTACTGTGATTTTATTTCCACTCAGGGATGCTTGGTTTGTTTTCTTGGCGTTGGCCCTCCCTGAAAATATTTTGAACATGATGAACTGGCAAAAATATAGATGTAGTAATGTAAAGAAACCAAGTACATTTACTCAAGAACTGTATTCAAGTACAACCTGAGTTGCTTTTACTTTGAGTATTTCCATACTTTATACTTCTACTCCACCGCATTTCCTTAACGTATATTGTACGTTCTGCTCTGACAGCTTTAATCACTTTCACGATGAAGACTTTGCACAACGGACAACGAGGAAAACATTTTCATTTCATTTCAGTAATCACTGAACATGAGTTGCGTTGTTGCATTTCAGTGCTTCAACGTTTTTACTCTGACCTTTCTTTTCAACAAAGTGTTTCCTTTTGCAGAACTGCTGCTCACTGGAAGTTTTTTGGGGGTGTTTGCACAATTCAAAGCAAACTCTAGAGAGACTATTGTGGTGTAAATCCCAAGAGATCAGCAGGTTCACAAATGCTGTGGCCAACAATCATGTCTCGGTTAGTTACTGAGACCAAACTTTTTCCTGTTCTGATGTTTGATGAACGTGAACTGGAGCTCCTGAGCTGTGTGTGCCAGATTTTATGCATTGCATCGCTGCCACATGATTGGCCAGTGAAGAAGCAGGTGTGTAGATGTTTCTAATAAAAACATTGGTGAGGGGGGTCTGTGGCTCAGGTGGTAGAGTGGCGGTCCTCTGATTGTGAGGTTGGCGGTTCAACCCCTCGCCCCTCCTCTGTTGAAGTGTCCTTGGCAGGCAGCACCTTACATGGCAGCTCTATCGTCACTCGTGTATGTATGAATGAGAAACATTGTAAAGCGCGTTGAGTACCGCTAAGGTAGGAAAGCTCTATATAAGTACAGTGAATTTGCCATTTTACCATTTATATATATACAATTAGAAGAACAGTACATAATGTAAAATCAAGTTATATTTTCCCATATGGTTTAGGATTTTTCTAAATTACGGCGTGTGAATGCACAACCTAACAGGAAAATTGGACAACTGCATTGACAAATGTGTTGATGGATCATTATAACTAACTTGGCCACACACCATTAGAGCAACTAAAGAGAGAATAACATCCATCCATCCATTGTCTACACACCGCTTCATCCTCGCTAGGGTCATGGGGGGCTGGAGTCTATCCCAGCTGACTCAGGGTGAAGGCAGGGGACACCCTGGACAGGTCACCAGTCTATCACAGGGCTACACTTAGAGACAGACAACCAAGCACACTCACATTCACACCTACGGCCAATTTAGAATGACCAATTCACCTCAACATGTTTTTGGGCCTCCTTGGAAGCCGGAGAACCCGGAGAGAACGGGGAGAACATGCAAACTCCACACAGAAAGATCCCAGGTGTCCTCACCGGGACGTGAACCAGCAACCTTCTTGCTATGAGACAACAGTGCTACCAAGTGCACCACCTTGCAGCCCGAGAATAATATTGCATTTAGAAAAAATAAAAACACATCATATACAAAAACATTGTTAGGATGCAGGATATAATATGAATTAATGTCTGATTTCATGAGGAACATTGTGTGAAGATGCTTCTGCTGCTTCACAAAATAACAATGTTCAGTGTGTTTGGTCACAGAGGAAAGCTGTGCAGATAAACCTGTGTTCACTCGCTTCACACCTCAGCCTGTAGGTGAACTTTGGGTTCTCTTTGTGATGCTTTGTTTATCTGCATTCACATGTTTTTTGGACACTTTTTTGGTTTACGTTGCAGTACTGACACTTTGTGCACAGTGTGTAGACTAAGAAGGGGTTTGAAACTGAAATTGTGGCCTTAAATCACAAGCAAAGTGTTTTCCTGTTTTGGTTTCATTTTTATCATTATCCTTTTGACCTTGGAAGGATAGAATGTCAAACTCTGTGGAATTTTTTAAGGCTACCGAGAGTGTAATTATGTTAAAGGAGATGTTTCAGCTGCTCATATTGTTTAACACAATGCATATCCTGAGCGAGGCCGAAAAGGTGCAAAGATTACAGTTAATAGTGTAATACTGATGCTTTACCACTAGAGGATGCTAGACTGTAATCTCAGACATTCAGAGGTCACATGGGTTCTATCTTTCTCTAGGATCAGGAAAGCTTTGTCAACCGGAGGGCGTTTACGTTGTACAAATATGGACTTCTTGGCTCTGATCGTAGTGGCAGTAGGGTTGCTATATTTTATTTGACTACTTTTAACTCTCTAAAAATGTTTCCACTCAAAATCCTAGTGCCTGAACAATGTCAGAGTTTTGGGGAAATGCATTTTAATTCTTGTGTATTTTATTAAAGGGCAAATCCACAAAATACATTGTCAGAAAATGAAAGTGTCTTTACCCTAATTATAGCTTTCCTCCTTTTTCTTTCAAAGGGAACACATCACATTTGTGACTTTTTACGTTCAAATGCTGTTTTCGTCATTTGTGCTCATGTGCAACAGTTCATACAAGTAAAAGCTGATGATTTAAATGAATGACTGCTTCCACTATTTCAGTCAAGATTACAATCAAAGCACGGCTAGGGTGTGATCGCATAATTTTCCAAGAGCATTTCCTCTAATTGAAAAGTTCGTCTGCTTCCAGATCGGACAGAAAATAAACAGGATTTTGCTCTTGTTCCGCAGTTTCTGGGCACGGACTTTCAAGGCTTCCTTTATTAGTACTGGTATGATAAGTGATATATAAATTATCTGCATCATTACTTTTTCTTAGCAAGTTTTGTGGTAACAGCAGATAGCAAACTGTCTGTTACAGTGTCTTTAAACACAGTCAGTCACGGGGGCATGTTTGGTTTATTTACATAAATACTAGCTGATAGGGGAATTTTCTGGACAAGATCTTACTTCATGCTTTTTCCCCTTTCCCTTTCGGTATAAACAACTATTGCTGAACACAATCACACCTCAAGTTAATACTGATTCATCTTTTCCAGTCGTCTTTAAGGAATGACATGTGTGAGTTCCTGTTTAAATCTCAGATAACTTAAACCACTGAGCAACATCGGTGCATTCAAACATCATATTGAATTCAGTAAATCGGTATGGGCAGGTCGTAACTTGTACAAACCTCGCCCATCTCACCCGTACAGTTGTTTTTAATTGTGTTTTGTACGTGAGCGAAAATATGCAAAGCGCACATGAAGGACTGTGCAAAGATAATTAGTGATCGTGTGCACTGTGCACGACTGCCGGTTTAGCTGGAAATCACTGAGAAAACGAGCCTTGGTTCTGTGAGACGGTGAAATAAAAACAAACATTACTTTTGAAATTGACTCAGTCTGATTCTGTGGGTGAGCTGGGAATTTATTGGTTATGACTCACTCACATGAACTCAGTGAACACACATAATATTACTGTACAGTTGATGAATGGCTGTTTTTGTCAGCTGGCGGTTTCCTATGAAGTTTAGTAATACTTCCTAAGAAGTTCCCCCTCTGAAGCATAAACGTCATTCCTTCTTCTCAGACGTTTTAGCTGATCCTCTGCGCTCAGGTCAATGTTTCACTTCTGTTATCTTTGAGGAACTGGAAATGTGATGCCGAACATCAGTCAGAGAGGGTTTTTTTTTAATTTTTGCAATATAAGGTAGTGGTCACAAACTTTAGGAACATGAATTCACTTTTGAGAGAAACTTATATCCCAAGATATGCATAGACACGTTTGGTTTGTTTTCTTCCATTGAACTTTTTACTTGAATTTCACAATAATCAACAAATTAATGGTAAAAAATAATAATAATAATAATAAAGGGCTATGCAATTCTTCTTCTGATTGTAATGTATAAAACCTTTAAAGGTAAGTTATTCACATTAAATAAACACTGACTCTCACCAGACAGGCAAAACACTCTTTAATATTGCATTTTTCTCGTATGTCATATCTCTAAGCCTATTGTTACATGACTGCACCGGTCTCCTCTTATCAGTCAGGTTGGATGATTATAGACACTATTGCTATCTATTGTTGCAGGAAGGTGCTTTAATTGACTCTAAAAAAAATACTATTAAGAGGCCGAAGGCAGTTTTTAGTGTGCACATAACTATCTTTAAGTCAAATTGGTGCACACGCTTTCTGCTTTAAGTATTTGGTGAAGTGAGCACAGAAGTCGTTTAAAGTTGTAGCTAATCGTGCCAACTGTGGCATTAAGTGCATTAAGTGAGATATCAACCATGAAAACAGTATGATTTCAATACATTTGTGAATTCCTAACAGTTTTGTAATGCCCTTATTGAGAGCGACTGTAGCA
>NW_007580106.1:42022-44324 GCF_000690725.1 Stegastes partitus | reverse complement strand
TTTTCTTCTCCTTTTCCCAAGTAAAGAAAGACAACAACAATAATAATGATAACAATAATTATTATAACAAAATAAAGTTTTAAAAAAAATAGAGTAAAAGTATAATAATTCGAATAAAAAGTAAAATATAATATAATAATTAGAATAAAACAAAATAAAAATAAAACTGTAGCTATGATTTCAATACATTTGTAAATCGCTAACAGTTTTATAATGTCCTTACTGAGAGCGACTGTAGCAGCAGTGGCTAACCTACAAGTGAGCTTGCCGTCTTTTCCTAGCCGCTTAGTTAATGTGTCTATTAAAACCTAACACCACAGCATGAAAATAAGTCCTACAACACAGCACATGGGTGAAATGTTTTACAGTGTGGGTAAGAACAGTGGCACTTTCTGTACTTACACAAATAACCACAGACTGTGTGTTAAAGACTGACGTAGTCTCAGGGTCTATAAGGTCAAGCCGGTGCTTTGCTTCACGTACATACTTCTATATATTCGAGAGGGGCTACTTTTACTAGCTTTTCCCATCTAGTTTTATTAAATATGTGTACGAATAATTACTGAGACAAAAAACAAGACAAATGGTGCAAGTGAGAAATAAGTCGCAAAATGTGGAACCCACTCTGTGAAGCATGTTGCAACTTGTTGTATGAACCACTAAAGTATGTGTACGCGCTGTACTTTACCACAGTTAGTGTGTGTTAGAGTCACTAAATTAGTTTCTTTGTAATCGTACATTTCCACAGTTTGACTGTCCGTATAGTGAAGTAACCAAACAGCCATTTTGCTAGCTTGTAGGTTTTTCTAATTCCTGGCACAGAGTGTGTTCTCTCCGAAATCCACTACAAAGTGTACTCAAGGCAAACTCAAGGTTTTGCAAGCAAATTGGAAATCATTGGAGGTTCCCACAGGAATGGACTGAGTTCCAGTTGACTCGTATACCTACACAGAGCTAGATGAGAAACCTGCATTCTTTCTGATGGCCAGCAGGGGGCAACTCCTCTGATTACAAAAAGAAATTAGGCTGTACTGAAGTCTATGAGAAAATTAGCCTACTTCTTGCATGATTTATAGCCTTAGTATACATATTCTTAATGAGTTTATGGTTCTAATTGCGAGTTTCAAGACTGTTTGAATACAACACAGTGCTCATTTTGTAAATCATTGTTCCAGGTAGAGGAAACTCAGCGATGAAACAGGGCGTCCTATAAAGCAGGGCCACCTTGTGATTGACGCATCGCTACAGCATCCCCATGCTTAGTGCCATGGAGCTCTCCAGACAGATCCACCTCTCACTCATTACACGTTGTTTCCAAAAACCAAGACGACCACAGCCAAATTCCAAACTCGAGGCTTCAACGCAGCAGTCCACAAAGTGTGTTAAGTTTGTTAATTTAATCTATGATGCAAATAAAACTATAGTGAAATTGTACATACTCAAAAAAGATAACGCATGACGCTCCTAGTTCAGATGGCACTGACATGCGTTATACCATAATGCCTTCATTGTTTCCTTCAGATGGAGGTCTGACTTGACTGGTATCCTCTTTCTATTCCAGCTGTGTGCCTCTCCTGCTTTAGACCAAGTGTCATTAACATATCTGGGCTCCTGATATGAAGCTCTGCCTCCTATGGCTGCAAACTGAAGAAGGAGGGGACCCAAATAAACCCACCAAAAATAGCCATGTAGTGACGAAGAGTGACTGAACACAAGGATAGGAAGACAGGGTAAAGGTCACTAATAGTTCCTCACTCTTTGGAGCTGGAATCTGATTTTGAGCGAGGAAGGGCGCACAGGAAAGAGATAAGGGAAGCCTGCTCCCGACAAGCACTTGATTAAACGGGCTCCGACATTCTGCTGGGCTGCTTGTGTGTGCAGTGGTGGAAAGTATAGTAACTCAAGTGCTGAACTCACGCCTTTAAGTAGTTTTAATTTTACATTCAAAAGCCATGACTGACTTCTTATATTTAATTAAAGACTGGGTGTTTTCAGTTACATGTCTAATTTGAAAGCTAGAGATTACCGTGCACTGTAATAAATTACTTTGTAGTCGTGTACTATTTAAAATAATCAGATTTAACATATTTGAAATAATAAATTAGTGTCCTTGATTTTGTAGTTATTATTTAAGTAAGCATTGAATAAAAAAATATGGAATAAAATTGACTTGGAGAATTAGGTCATCCTTAATGAGAGGTGAAAACTTTTTAAGAACATACAAGTTGCTTGTTACTTAAGCGGAGAACATGCAAACTCCACACAGAAAGATCCCGTCCCGGACAGGTGTCCTCACCGGGAC
>NW_007580106.1:15317-41372 GCF_000690725.1 Stegastes partitus | reverse complement strand
GTGGGTTCAGTCAGGTCAGTGCTGTGGACCATGAACCAGGTCATCAGTCACTCCTGCTGGCATTTCCCGAAAATCACAGCCCTTCCGAAATTCTCTGCAGTTTCGTTTTCGTTTGTCCTCGTTCATGTCAGTGAGGGGGAGTGAGAGCAGAAAGCCGCCTGGCGCCGCTCAGAGCGCACACAGAGGCCAACAGGGAGGGAGCTCCTCTATATCTTTGGACACTTTTCATCGTTTTTACTTTCAGTTCGAGCCACTCTCTGACCAGCGTTGGACTCAGCGGATTTATTTAACCACCAATCTACTCGTTTACCAGCTGAACTAACTGGACAACATGTTCTCTTACGTGGTTGTGGCTGTTTTTTTGATGGGCTCTCTGCGCAACTTCCATGTGTCTGGCTGCGGTGAGTTGTGCGTACTTTACGCTCCGCGGAACCCGGAGAGAGCGTTTCATTAGCGGAGCTTCTTACTGGGATGTGCCATACAGCTTAATGTTCTGCTTGAACTGTAGTTAATGTAGGGACTTAGAACTTAGGTCTCTGATAAAAGAGACGTCATACTATTTTATTTTTTAACAGATTTGTTTGCTAAATGTGTCTTCTCTTTACCAGAGGGGTGGCTGGGCGTGGGTCACCGGCTCTTTGCTTACTGCAAAAACTATGAATGTAAACTATGAGCTCATTCAACCACCAAATCTATAGAAAATGTAGTTAGATTCATATATTTTCCTGTATAATTTAAATTGCTACTTGGTGCTTGAATGCTGTTTTTTTTTTCTTTTTTTTAAATTTACATAAATAAAGACATTCACATAAATTGATACAGAAAGGCAAAAAGCGGTGCTTAAAATTCAAACTTAATGTTTAACCTCAAAGCTTAATCTGTCCTCCCAGTATTCAAATGACACCTGGGCCCATGTCATTTACGGTTTTTCATTTTAGATTATAATGCACCTGCACTTTATAAACTATAACCGTAATAGTATTGTGAAGCCAACATAGAGAGATCACCTGTATGTTCATCTCTCTTTTCCTATGTTCTGATTTCTACTCGTTGTAAACCTTGTACAACATACAGTCGTCCTCAAATGTATTCATACCCTCCCATTAAAGAAGGACAAAAAGCTGCTGTCACTGAAATAAGTTGAAATTGACAAAAGTTATAATGAATTTTTAAAAAAAGAAGAAAAAGAAAATCATGACATTGCTTTTGAGTTGTGGTTCAACAGGAATATTTTTTTTAAAAAACAACAACAAAAAAAACAACAAAAAACAAGCAAACAAGCATGATGGGACCTGTAAACTAATATTTTGCTGAACAACCCTGTGAGCCAATCAGTGCAATCAAGTGTTTTCGGTAGCTCTCACCACAGGTATTTGGATTCTGGCCCACTGCTCATCAACAAAGTGCTCTAACTTGTCTGGGAGAGTTTTTGTTTTTTAAATTATTCTTTTCAACCACATTTCAAAAACAGCATCTTATCTCACTAAATTATAATTTAGCAAATTTTTATTTATTATTACTTTTTTCAGTTTCTAGTTATTTGAGTGACTATTGAGAATCTGGCCTTTTCTTTAATAGAAGGGTATGAATACATTTGAGGAAGACTGTATGTTGTTGTAAATAGGGTAATAAAGCAAATTGGACTTTGGAGCAAATGATCAAAGCATTCACTGTGTTGCTCAGAATATCTTTGTAATACTCACTCAGAGTTTGTGGATTATAATCTGTTGGGAAAGTTCCTAACATTCAGCAAACTCTTTGAAGTGTTGGAACGTAAACCAGCCCCTCGAACATGAACCTTATTCATTGAATCTGTGATTGATGAGAACTCACCAAACTTGAAATATGTTTTGTTAAATACTTATTAAACTAAGGAATGTGTAAAGACACACACTGTATTTAGGAAAAATATGAGTACACAGTATCAAAATACAATATGTAGCGCTCATTAACATTAGATTTCATAAAGGATGTTGTGTGTGAAAATGATGTGTGAAGATGTCCAAAATCACAACATTTACTGTGTTTCTTACAGATTTTAACTGTGCAGACAAACCTGTGTTCACTCCATCCAGACTGGTAGTGAAGTACGGTGACTCAGCCTCTGCTGAATGTGTTGCATGTACGGGTGCTTGCCAGAACACATTATATAATTTGGAGAAATCTGTGGGAGACGTCACAAGAAACGGAACCACGTTGTTGTGGACGGTTGGCTCATTGACCGAATGGGATCCATCTCCAGATTGTTATTACAACACTGATACTAATAAGCAGTGTTGCAGCACCCTGCCTGTAATCGTCTACCGTAAGTAAACTTGCTGTTTAACAAAATACTCTTTCTAATGAAGGTTTCATCTTTGATTTACAGAATTTGATCTCTTTATGTGTTGAAAACATACAGTCACAGTTGCCTTGTGTGTCTCGCTCGACATCTTTGTCTTTTTCTCTCCAGAGCCTCCAGAAAGTGTGTCCTTCAGCTTTATAAATCACACTGGGCCGATGTTTGAGCACAACCAGTATACTCTGCAGTGTACTGTAGAGAACGTAGCTCCTGTTGGGAACCTTGTTGTGACCTTCTACAGAGGACAGACGGCACTGGACCAACAAAAGTCCAGGATTAGCCAACTAAAACCAGTGAGCGACACCTTCACTCTGAATATTAACGTCAGTAAAGAAGATGACGGAGCCCAGTACTGGTGTGAAGCCAAACTGGAACTGGGACCTGAAGGACCACAACGTCCTCCAGTGGTGGCGTCAGAAAACATCACTGCCACAGTCTACTGTGAGTCTGACGAAAACAACAGTCGTACAGTAACAACACAGGCTGCTCTCAGCAACACTTTTATACTAATTGTATTCACACAAGTGTCCTGGTTATGAGGCTCATTCCAGTTTGGTCATATTTGTGGCATTTACATAGAGCACAGAGGCAGCTAGGTTACTTGGTTACTGACTACTGCGTGCTGGCATTCATTTGACTGCTGCCACTGTGTTGGTCAAGGGAGCAGTGGATGCAAATACGCAGCTGATGCGATAGGATTGTCATGTTGGAGTCCAGTGACCTTAAGTGGAGAGAAAGTTTGGGGCTGTGTAACATAGTTGAGCTGTTTATGAGACCAGAGGAAACAGCGGTATGAGAGCACTAGTTTTGCTACTGATGCAAGTGCGCCTGTGCAGGTTGTCGGCAGCCGTCAGAAACCAGGTTAAGATGTGTACACGCAACACTGTCCCTGCTTCTTTAGCAGCAGGCAGATTCAAGTTTCTCAAAACTGGGATAAGTACTGATCCAGGTTTCTGAACATGATGTTTACATGCTCAAACACAAAAACAGGAACCTGATTATAACCAGGACACTCAAGTCCATATAAACACAACCAGTGGACCTACTTGTATGTGGAACAAGTTGCGAGTAGTGACAAACTTACAGATAATGACTCCTGAACTGAGCAGTTCTCACAGCTTTAAGGACCTTTAATGCACGTTTCATTTCATCGATTTTGGTTTTCTGGCCCACGCTTTAACTGTTTCATTTCTCTCTCAATTCCCATCAATTTCTGCCGTAGCAGGCAAAACCCTCTGTACTGTATCAGCTCATCACCAAACAGCAGATGTACAGGACAGAACCAGCAGCTAGCTGGTGAACCTCATGGAGCATTTAGCTACACAAGCCAAAGTCTGACCCTCAGAAGTTTGTGGAGGCCAGAAATACAAAGAAAACATGTTTGCTATGACTACTTAAAAGGCAATAGCAGTAACTGTGTAGAAAAATGGCACTTAAAGTACTCTAGTACAAGTACAAATTCTGCTTAATATTGTTAAAGCAAGTATAGAAGTATTCGTCGTGGTATGGCCCCTTTTAGAGGGTTACATTACTAGATTATATATTCTAATTTTAGATTATAATTAGAGACGCACACTGAGCTAAGTCGCTTGAAAAACATTTCAGTTCCCTATAATTCTGTGACAGAAACCATGTTGCATGTCAGCTGAGCATTTTTAGATGACCCGTGACGTGACTTCAGCACCAGGTTGGAATGCTTTTCAGTCAACACCACAGTATTTTATTACTGACTTACTGGAAATCATAGTAGCTGCTCTGAAACAGTTCTTCAGAATTTAAGTGCTGGTCAGTGTGTCAGTTCACTACTTTGGTCCAGACTCAAATACTTCTACACCTATCTGTTTTGCATTCTTGTCAGTCTCAGAATAAATTGTAGTAACTACTTAAAGCCTACATCAGGCACCGTACTTAGATCAAGTCCTGCTCGAATACTTTGTCCATGTCCCAATACCTGCAAAACCAGGGATGCCCCCCTCAGCTTTAGCTGCACTATAGTTAGTGCAATTAATTACATGCCAAAATACTAAACCAAGATGGTGTATTTTCTACCTGCTCAACATCAGAATGTTAGCACAGACAGTGTGTAAGCTGGAGCATGATGCTGGTAGCTATCAGCTCAGACACCCACTGTGCCTAAATACAGGATAACAGAGCAGATAGCATTTTTTATAGCTGACTTTTTGACTGACAACCATCTCTGAAGACTGAGATTCTGAACTCTTAATGTCACTTCACATACATCATGTCGTTTCTGTGTAAAACATCATCTGCAAAGTGTATTCAGTGATAAAATCCTTTTCTCTGAAGAGCAGCAGAGTATAAGTATATAGCTGCAAAAACTGAAAGTGAAGTAGACTGGGCTGTTGGGGACAGTCCTGTTGTGAGAGTAACTAGGTGCTTTCCGCTGTGACAAATGGGTGAGAACCCTCCTTTCCACACTCTTTGTCCCCTTACACATTACGCAGTATTGCTTTCATGTTCTGTGTTTTTTACTGTAATCCAACCAGTGCCATGGTAACAGTGCGGCACACATCATCCCAGATTTGTGTATGCAGCATTATGTCAGACTTTACATCAAAGTATAAGAGTTATTAAAGCAAACACAGCTAGTTTCAGTGACCTTCTATTAGGTGGTGGTTGGTTGGTGTGGTTTAATTGTTCCTTTGTTCAGACTCACAATGCTGGATCGGTGTTTGGGAAGGAGAAGCATTTCCTGATTATTTGGTGTTCATAATGTTAGAATGACATTACGTGGGGCAGACCAAGTTGAGGGGTTTTATTCTCTCTGTAGAAATGTTTCTTTTCTACTGGATGCATCCTTACAGTCGTCCTCAAATGTATTCACACCCTCCCATTAGAGAAGGAAAAAAACAGTTGTCACTTGCAAACAAGCATGTTGGGACCCATAAACTAATATTTAGTTGAACAACTCTTTGAGCCAATCACTGCAATCAGGTGTTTTCTGTAACTCTCAATCAGACTTCTGCACCTGTTGACAGGTGTCTTGATTTCACTGCTCATCAGCAAAGTGCTCTAATTTGTTGGGGACAGTTTTTTTTTTCTTTTATTGTTTTCACCCACAATTCAAAAGCAATGTCTTATTACACTAAATTATAATTTAGCAATTTTTTTTTATTGTTGCTTTTTTCAGTTTCTAGTTATTTGAGTGACTTTTGTGAATTTTTCCTTTTCTTTAATGGAAGGGTCTGAATAAATCTGAGGACGACTGTAAGTGAAGACTTTGAATCATTAGCCTCTACATACACGTCTGAAAAGGGAAAAGCTTGTAGATGAGTACAATAATGCTGTTTTTTTAAAATTGGCATCAAGATTGTGGAGTGGGTCACCGTGCTTTGTGCTGTTAGGACTGAAGCTTTAAAGATGTAAACTGATCAGTGTATAAAAGCAGCTGGGATTTTGCTGCCTGAGCAGATGGAGGTGAGGTTGTGCTGCTGAAACATAAGCTTTTTGTTTGATTAGGTATGGAATAGTTTTGAGGGGTTTTTTTCTTTCTTCTTTTTTGTTTTGTTTTGTTAGTTTTGTTGTTGTTTGTTTAGTTTTACATGAATGAGAACACTGTAAATAAAAGCTTCAATTCTTGGCAAACAAGAAGTCTGCTTATTCCACCTAACTGCCACTTCTTGACTTGTTGGCCCGACTATTCTATATCCACTTCTGCTTTTTTTTTTTTTTTACAGTGTCTGTCAGTTTATAATCTGTTTAAGTTTCAACTTAGTTCCCACTTTGCTGAAATAAAATGCTCTATTCCTTCTTCCCTCAACCAACACACAGATGGACCTCGTCTACTGAACGCAGAAAATCCAAATCCCATCAAAATCACGGAAGGACACAGTCTACGCTTGAACTGCTCGGCTGTGGGAAACCCCATCCCTTCTTACACCTGGACCGTTCCATCAGCTAGCTCTTCCTTCCCCAATGACAGCGTTCTCACAATCAATTCTGTCAACTTTGAGCATGAAGGGCAGTACACCTGTACAGTCAGCTGTATGGGGAGAACAGTCGACGTGACTTTTGCTGTGGATGTTCAAGGTGAGTTTCGTCCTGTCCAGTCTTTCGCAGTTGTTCATGTGAAACAAGAAGTAAGTTAATGACTGTTTTTTATATTTGTCTGACGTATAATGTTCTCTGTTCCTTTGTTCTTTATCCACGCCCCTCATCCACCTCTGCAGCCGACGTCATCCCGTACATTATAGCTGCTGCAGTGATTGCCGCTGTTGTGATCATCGCTGCAGGACTAGTGGTGTACTTCCAGTACTACAGACACAGCAAAATGGGACAGTACAAGTTGAAGGATGTTTTGCGTTCTCCGAAACGCGAAGCCGTTCCCCTTCAAGCGTAACTATGTGGAGAACGTGGGTGGACAATCTGGAGCTGCAGAGTTTTAAAGCCATGAGTGGTGAAGACACTGCAGATCAGCTTTAACTTATCTAGTTTGAGTCTGGCCTCATTCTCCCTCTCACTTCTTGTTATGTCTTGACACTATCAGATGACACAGTGATTTAAAAAAAGATTTGTCGAGTTTCAACTTGTGGATCCTAAATACTGGATGGAACAAGTCATTTCCACTTTCACCAAACTGCTGTGTCTGCAGAAGGTCCAGTTTACTGTAAAGAAAGACTTAACTGCTGTAGAAACACTTCAGTTTGAGGCCGTGCATTGAAGTGTTTATAGTGAGATGTCTGAAGCTAATATTACTTCATTATTTCATTATGTATGCTGTTAAAAGGGCAAAACTTTACAATAGCAGGTGTACAAACTAACACCAGCAATGTATTAGTTTGTCAGTGGCAACTCAGCCCCCATTCACTCTTACTGAAGATGTACAACTTTAAAACAGGCCACAAATACAAACTTTTTTTTTTTAGACATTTCCTAAAAACATTGATTTTGTAGGTTTTTGTAAACATTACCTAAACAAAAGTAACTTGTTGAGGAGTATTTTCTACTGGAGGCCTCACTCATCACAATAACAGAACATTGGTGCCACAGTTTGACAGACGTTACGGGGTTTTACACGTTTTGGAAAAAAAAACGAGTCATAATTCAGAAGCCACAGTGGGTCCACCTCAGTTTTGTAACTGTGTCTTTGTGGTGCAACACATTTGTAACTTTTCAAGTTACCACAAAATAATTTTCACACAGACTTGGAGCCAACTCAGCTCATTGTTTAGGTCTTTTAAAACAAACTGAATAACTAAAATATAGAGTATCACCAGCTCACTGAAGCACAACCTTGAGTTTGGTACCGAGAAAGAGGCCTCTGGTTCAATAAGCTTGTCTGTAAAGTGCTGGTTTTGTTGATATTGCTGTTGTGTCCTGTGTTTGTACTCCTGTCACTTCATTGGTTTAAAGACATTTCTTGCAAAAGGACTGCAGCTGAAAACCAGCTGTCTGGTGCGTTATCCATAAAAATAATTAAATGGAGAAAAAAAACACACAAGCATGTGATTAGAAACATTGCTGTTTGAAATACATTACTGGGTGTAAAGAGCTGACCAACAAACTTTTAAGTTCTGTATTGTAAGAGCTTGTTTAATTAGATATTATTTCCATGATCTAAACACAGGCTTTACATGTGTATTGGTGCATATTAAATTGAAGTGTGACAGAACTCTATAGGTTTCTAAGTATTTATCTGTGTAGCGGATTTTTTAACTTTCTTCACAATTCGTAAAACAGCAAAATTTTAAATATTTGTTTAGGGAACCAAACCTAAATTTATGTCGATGAATCAGATCAGATTGAAATGTGGCGTTTATATCCAGTGTAGCTGCTTGAACATGTTGTTCTACTGCTTCTTTTTGTCAAATGTGTTTGTCTAAAGAATGTTGTTGGTTTATTTAGAGGTGTGCTGGTAATAGAATGCCTGGTGTGCAGATGTGATGGTCTTCACACCTAACCTCACAGTTTACATGTGAAACCACTGAAAGTGCGAGAAAGACTTTGTTCCAACCTACAGCTAGTGGCTCCACAATAGCTGCTTGGGCGCATTTGTGAGTGTTTATGTATAAGAGTGTCTATTTGGTTATACTGAGTTGTGAGCTGAGTGTTAGTGAAAAAGAGGAACCATACAAGCAAAAAATGGTTGACTGGACACTGGAACTTTATCAAGAGACTGCAAGTTATATGATATATTTTACGTATGTTTTGCTTTTGTTCTGTTGTACTTATTTATTAGGCTTTTTCTTTAAAAAAAATAAAATAAAATAAAAGCGGGACCTAAGTACTAATTTCATACCACAAACGTGACTGTGAGCTGGCATGACAAATAAAGTTCCTTGAATCCTTGAATTTGTTTTCACTATGAATAAATTATTATGCTTTGTACGTTCCAAAGGGTGCATCCAAGTCTTTTGATTCTAGTTTCCCACATGAGAATGTGCTTACCTCAAGATTCACATGGAATAAGTAACTACTCCGAACCCCACAAGTACTGATTATGCTGGACTTAGTGATTGTACATTTCCTGTTTATGAGATTCTTCATCGCCATCTTTACTCCTGCAGAACGCTGGAGGCTTTTTCGTGTCTGAGGAAACTCCACTGCAGACGTTGTGTGTGGGGGTGAAGTGAGTAAATACATTCCTAGAAATGATTTACTCCTCCTCCTCTTCGTCCGTTCCTCCCTCGACTCCCTTCTGAGGAAGAAATGCAGTGGATAAAAACAGGAGGGGGGAAAGAACAGAAACTGTTGATAGATTCCTGTCATACCTGATGAAATCCAAACCCACCACATCTGTACTGACTTCCAACTGCTCTTCATTTGCTTTGTAGGCTTAGCAATAGATGTGTCTTAGCCCTGTCAGCCCCTGTAGAGAGCCTGCATTATGTCCACTGTGACTGGAATACCAACCATTTCGTCCATCTCACTGTAAATGTTTACATCATTGTATTTTGTTGCATTTCACTCAACAAGTGAGCATCTAAGTTGGTTGTGTCCCATTCTGCTTCATGGCATTAGAGCCTGTAAAGATTTCAGACATATACCTCTGCAAACAAGTCATATAGTAGTTGTAAATCTCTTTTAAGTCAGAAAGGTTACTGACTTTATTTTATGAGTAAAACCTGAGTAAAGCTTATAGGTTCTCGTCAATTAGATTAGTCATGAGGCTACTCTAAGCTCATAGTTCCTGTTAGCGACACCACAGCTTCGAAGCTGTCACTGATTTGATGTGTTGCTGTTAAACGGGAATGAGCAATCATTTGTCACAATTCTTTGCAACAGCTTTGATAAGCAACACTAAATTCCACGTTTTCTAAATATCAGATGAACCACGAATGTAACTGTGCACATTGAATAAAGTCTTCCAAACGGTCTGGTCTGAAAAAGAAAATGTGCAAAACATCCTTATGGGACGTTAATGGCAGACTTGGAGGTGCTGACAAATGGAGGAAGTACACATAGGGAAAGTGTAAAGAGATTTGTTTACATGCCATGGATGTTTTCTCACAGTAGGGAATGTGTTCCTTTTTTTCTGAGGCTGGAAGTACACCAGCTCCATCTTTCATGTCCCAACCCCCAACGATCCTGTGTAACAACTTGGAAACCTCTTCTAATAGGAATGCAAGCTCATTTTTTTCCTTGCTATCACTGAATATTGTGTTCATAGTCACAGTGCGATCATTACCCCAGAAACCTAAAAAACACCTCCAGAGGAAATGCCTGGGCATCTGACCTGGAACTCCTGCTCAGTGCCCTGTGGTTTTATGATGAGAAAAGCTTGTGCTCGCAGTTGCGAAAGCATAGCTGTGAACACACATGTTTAAAAGTGTGAATTGTCTCATCCTGTCTTCGCTTGGTTTGAAATCTCCTTAGAACCCCCTCACAAACTCAGAGCAGCACAATCTCACAGACACAGACAGTACAAAAGTGGTCAAAAACTTGTGACATAATATTCCGAACAAAAATATAAGTGCAGCATGTAATAACTGATTAAATTCTATCCACTCTATTTAACACAGCAGAATAAGTATTTGTTGTTCAAACACACTGCATTCTCTACAACAGAATGAATGTCATAAGACAAACAAGCACACATTGTACTGTGGATAGAGAGTTGGGTCATAGAGCAGAAATCACAAGTCAGTAAATAGTCACACATCCGTAGACAGAGTTTGAAATGTTGTGCAACTCTTCGTAAGGGCTCAGAGAATTTGGTGAGCATTTTGGAGGTCGGGACCATGTTGTTGGACACATCCGTCCAGAGCTTCCTCAAATGATTCTTGGAATTGTGGTCATTCAAGTCCCTGGATACAGCTCTATCTGACATTCTAACATCCAAAATACCAGCTGTCCGTTTTTGCATTTCTCTTGTCGCCTGTACTGGTCACACTATCTGATCACTGTCCTTTAATGCCAAACCTGACTCAGGTGTAAATTAACTCAGTGGTTAAAAATTTGTCATCGCTTCAACGACTCAAAGATGTTTTGTGCAGAATAGGCTGAACAAAACGCTTTTCTAAGCAATACAATTGAAAAGAGATAATAATAATTATGATTATTATTATTTTATTTATAAAGCACTTTTGGTCAAAGTGCTGTACAGGCAATAAATCAAACACAATCAATAAAGCAACACAATCCAACAATTCAGGACATATAGGATAAGGTGTACATGTGGGTCTTTAGCTTTGCTTTAAAAACATCCACAGAGCAGGCCTGTCTTATGTCGAGAGGGAGGCTGTTCCACAGTGTCGGGGCACAGAATGAAAAAGCTCGCTCACCAACAGTCTTTTTCCTGACCTTTGGCACAGTCAGCAGTGCAGATCCTTGCGAGCGGAGGGCACGAGAAGGTGCATACAGCGCGACAAGATCGAATAAATAAGAGGGTGCCAGTCCATTTAAAATTTTAAAAGTCAGTAAAAGCACCTTAAAATCAGCACGAGCCTGACATGGAAGCCAGTGCAAAGACGCCAGCACCGGTGTCATTTGATCGAATTTTCCAGCTCCAGTCAGAACCCGAGCTGCAGCATTTTGCACCATCTGCAGGACTCTGAAACTTTTCTTGGGTAGTCCTGACAGAAGGGCATTACAATAGTCCAAACGAGACATAATAAAAGCGTGGATGCGGACTTCAGCATCTTTGTCACTTAAAATTGGCCTGATCTTAGATTTTTAACTGTTTTCTCTAAGTCAGAAAAGACTTTTATGCATTTACCTGCTGCAGTTATGTTTCTGTTCAGTGTAATATATTGATTATGGATCCACTAAAAGTTATGTTTTCAAATATTTATTAAACTATGAACATGTCACAAATCAGGCAATATACCTTAAACACACACACACACACACACAAACACACACACACACACACACAAATGCTGAAAAAATTACACTGTCAATATATATATATATATATATATATATATATATATATTTCTTGCAGTACGTCAATTTTGACAGTGTTATTACATTCACAGTAGAAATAAAAATACATGTCAGCAAAAACACACAGCATTGTCACATTATTGGTGTTTTGGCCACTACAAGTACAGTTACTTTGTGTAGTGGGAATTTATTTATTTATTTAACTTTATTTATAAAGTGTAGAATGTGCAAAATAATAAAATTGAAATTAAAAAAATTAAATAAAAAAAAACAACTCTGATAAACACTTGAACAAACATACAAGAACACAGTTACAGTTAAAGACATTACAGTTTATCAGAGGATTTAATGGCTTTGGGGTTGGTGCTTTTAGAAATGCATGATTTTAACTCTGATCAAAACAATGTAGTGTGTATATATGTGTACACACGCGCGTCGCTCACTTTTATACACAAATCCTTCCGCGCATCTTGATGACGTATAATAATTGGCTTCACGTCGCGCGCTGCTGCCGTTGGACACTCGGGGATTTCTGTAACCGGCTTGTTGTTGCTTGTGTCTCTAAGAGGATTGAAGAAAAAAAAAAATACTCCGTTTTTAGTCTTGCTTGCTCACTTCGCTGATGCCTCGTCAGACCAACCCACCGCCTCGCAGCCTCACCGTGTTCCTGTGCTGTCAGTGAAACCGAAAACCCGAGCGCAGGATGAGCATCGACTACAGCTCCTGGGATCACATCGACGTGTCAGACGATGAAGATGTCACCAGTCCGTACGTGGACACACCGAGCCTGTTCAGAATGAGACACCGGGTCAGCAGTGACACTTGTACTAGCCGTGACGTTTGGAGTCCCATTCCCGGTTAGTTTTACCAGTAGAAGTCACTTTTATGTTCAAACCAGACACACAGAGTTTGGCTAACAGGTGTCGCAGTTTGTGACTCAGATGTGCGAGTTTAAAACACCATAGAGCAGAAATACTCCGGTCCTATGTGTGAAAGTACCAGTACAACATTGTAAAATGAAGAAAAGCCCCGCATTCAAAGCCTTGTATAAAAACGAAGACAGACGTAATGTCAACAAAGGGCGTGTTTTGCTGTGAGATGGGGCGTGTAGTGATCTCATGGAGTCAAACAGCGATCAGTGAAACCTGAAACAAAAAGCGAAACCCAACGTGTGTGGTGTTCTGGGGGGTTTCCCATTGGGAAATTTTGCTTCTTCTGAACTATAGATAGGAAATTCTTTCTCATTCATAGACACCTGAAGTATGACAAAGGTCAAAGCAGGCTGGGTGTGTAGCCAGTAAAACAGTTTAAAATCCCTAAAAAGCCCCCAAAAAACACGAGGGGAAATCTGAAAGCTTGTCCAAATGTTAACTTCCAGCTGACACAACTATCAAAACGTGACTAAGTTTAAATACAGCTGTAATTACTGGCTGTACCAAGTCAAAATGTGTGTCCCTGTTCACCATTTGTTCACAGTGAATCACAGAAAATGGGTAGCACTTGATTGTTGATACTTTTGCACTTATTTCCAGGTCAAACACTTAGAACTTGGCATGTAAACTGGCTTCAATAACTTGCTTTTATATGTCCACCAACAAATACCAGGAAAATACAGTGCAGAGATGTCAAGGTCATAGTCTGACAAAGTGATCTAAACCCAAGATCAAGATATTTCCAGAGCTTTCATCCATCCATCCATTATCTATACACTACTTAATCCTCACTAGTGTTGTGGGGGGCAGGGGTCACCCTGGACAGGTCACCAGTCTATCACAGGGCTACACTTAGAGACAGACAACCAAGCACACTCACATTCACACCTACGGACAATCTAGAATCACCAATTAACCTCAACATGTTTTTGGACTGTGTGGGAGGAAGCCGGAGAACCCGGAGAGAACCCACGCTGCACGGGGAGAACATGCAAACTCCACGCAGAAAGATCCTGGACGCGAGGCGACAGTGCTAACCACTGCTCCACCTTGCAGCCCAGAGCTTTCAGCCACATTGTAAGATCTCTAGCCTTTTCTGGAGCTTTCTCCAGCATCTCACAGCCTTAATCCCTTCTCTGTCTCCGTCTACAGATGAAGACTGTGTTGCAGTCGTAACCTGAGGGAACAGTTGATATGTTTGTGAACTTTGCGTTGGCTTCATTTAGTCAACATGTTTGGGGCGTTGAATTTTCATTTTAACTTTCAAATACATGCAATAATTTGAGTCTATAAAAATCCAGTAGCAGTCAGGCTCTACAAAAACAAGCCTTCATTAATATTACCTTGGTTTGAGGGCAAATCATTAGGCAAGAAGAGACAAGTGAGTGAATAAAGTATATAACTAGTAGGTTTCTACAAAAACTCCAGTTGCCAAACTCTGTCTGTCGGCTCTGCGTCTGGGTAGTTAGCTTAACTTGTTGCTGTCTCTTGACTTGGACGGAAGGTCTAGAGTGACACATAGTTTCCAGCACCCCCCCTAGTTTCCTTTTCCTATTTTCTTTCTACGTTCTTTTATCAGTAGAGAATGGAAAACTTCCCATTACGTGGGAAAGCCACTTGTTGAAACATTGCAAGCTGTGACAGCCATGGAGCACAGAGGTTCAGGATCACAGCTTTTTTTGAGTTTGCAAGTGTACAAATTTGGTTGTTTATATGTTAGAATATTTTAGTTAGGATAAAATCATTCGTACACTTATTGTGTGTTAAGGGAGAAAGTCAAAACCCATAATAATTTAGATCTACATGGTATTTTAAAGCCTTCTCCCACATCAGGGACTGTTTTGATATCGTTTTTTTAACAAATACAATAGTTTGCACATTACAAAATTCAGCTTTTGGGTATATATTTTTTCTGTTTATGTGCAGATTGCTCCTGTTTCACACACATTTGTTTTGAAAATGTCTACTTTTTCCCTCTGACGTCACCCTTAAACATCTTCTCCCTGCCTGATTACCTCTGTTCTCCTCTTATTCTCCTTGTTTCACTTGTAATGTGATTCTTCCATGCTTTCAACTACCATCTTTGCCTTCCATCCACTCTAACTTGCCACAACAGGCCCGGCTGGAGAAAATGGCTGAGTTTCAGCAAAGAGGCGAAGACCTGGAAAGTAACTTTTCAGAATGCAAGAGGCTATTACAAGAAGCCCTTGGTCGACTTAAAGAGCTGGAAGATGGACGGCAGGAGGGAGAGGAAGATGAGGAGAGAGAGGCTGAGCTGAAGAAAGTCCAGGCCGAGGTGAAAAAACTGAAAAAGGATGAAAAGTTGTATGCGAAACTGATTGAGGAATACCGACGAGAAGAAAAGAAACTACCCTGGAATGTAGACACCATCAGCAAAGAAGGTTTCAGCAAGGTAATACAGGGCATCAGGAGCAGAAGGTTTGATGTGACTTCTCAGTATCCTGATTTATTTCTTTTTTCTTTTTTCCTAGAGTGTACTCAACATCAAACCCGTAACAAAGGAGGAAGTGGAAGAGGAAAAGGTGGAGAAGCACAAGACCTTTGTGGAGAAATATGCAAAGGAAATCAAACACTTTGGTATGTTTTAGTTTTGATAAAAGCTGAGTGTGTTGTGTTTGTCATCATGCTGCCTAACGTTGGCCTCTCCCACCCACCGTCCCTCCCCCTGCTCTGTTCTTTGTGTGCTACTCTGTGACCTTAAACACCCGAGTCACTCAGTTTTCATGTCATGGAAATTGTGTATCATACTTTTTAAAAATAAATTTTAGTCAGTGTCTCAAGACAGTTAACTTTTTGTGGGCTGCGTGAAAAATAGTTTGCCTACTTACTTCCTCCCCAACTCGCTAAACAGAGAAGTTGATGTCAGTTTGAAGAAATGGCAAACTCAGAAGGCTATTTTTAGACACTTGTTCCATGACAACCAGTCACATTCCTGTTTCTGAAGTGTAGAATGTGTGATACGAGGTAGTAGTTGTGAGATACTTGGCCACACTACTTACAGGTGGGTTGGACAACATGACAAAGTGAGAAACACACAGTGAATAGTGAAGACTTTGGGGTTTGTAGAAAGATGCAAGTGTAAAATGGTGATTACTTTAGGGTGTGTAAACCAGTGTATTTTTGAGGAAAGTGGGGTTATATTTAAAATATGATTGGATATTTGTAGGTGCGACGTATGCTGATGCTTTTAAAGGGTGCTCCTGTGATTCATCGTTGCACATTCATATTGTTGGGCGACTCAAAATAGAGAAATGGTCAGAAGAATAGTGAAAATTTGAAGCAGCAGAGGATAAGATAGCTTGGCTTTTACTCTTCACTGTTCCTGGAAAACATGGGATTTCCCAAATTGCAAACAGTATTTGCTCAACTGGTGTTTTTTCAGGGTAACACTGGTAACCAGTATTTGGAACCAATATACACTTGCTGTAAAGAAATCTAGGGGATCAAAATATCAAAGAACACAAATTTAAGGGGGAAAAAAGGTGTAGAAAAACTATAGTTTATGTATGTTTAATGTTTAAAGAGTACTTATCAATATTTCTTCTTCAGTGTTGATGGGCAGAAAGTAGCACATTTTTAAATTTAAAACAAAATCATTCAAAATACTCAAACACACATTTGATAATCAATCGACCCTGTATTTTATTTTTCACAACGATGTAGCTTTTGTCTGAGAGAATATCGTTGCATGTTGTCTTAAAACAACAGCTGGAACTAAAAATACTGTTGAACGTGTTAAACCTGAAAGTCTACAAACTGCAAGATCTAACGTGACTAGTTATGAGGGCATTAATGTAGCAAAACTATTTGTCCACGTGTATGCATTGACAGCTCTTATTACATGTCCAAATTTTAATACAGATGAGCAGATTTTTCACACATTTGAAAACCTGATCACAGACAGACAAATTGTGAGACAGCTTTTGCCGATTCCAGTTCGCATTGACAACTTCTTTTACACATTGACAAATCTCCCTTCGGCCGAACGGATTGAGATACAGACAGACAACTCTCCATACGCATGGACAGTTTTGCTCCGTTAATGCCCCCATAACTAGTAGATTAACATCCTCATTCCAAAAACTGAAAAAATCCTTTGCTGTCAGTAATGTTATGTCAAAGTCTCTCAAACTAGCTGGACGTTAGGTAGCCTCACAACTTTTAAGTTTATTAAGACTGAAGGAGATTCATGGCTAGAAGCAAATACATCTTTCCCTATTCCTCATTGAAATTAGCAAGGAGCAAAATCCAGTGTGATCACACATTTAGGTCTTCTGTGCTTGTGAGTTCTCACATCTACTTTATAACTCAGACTTTGTTTTTAAAAGCAAAGCAGAAGTTGAGATAACCATAAAAACAACATTAGCTTTGTTGAGTCACACGTCTCAGAGTTCCTCCTACAAATGCTGACCCCCAAGCCTGTTTCTGTTTTCCCCTTTTCTTGGTTAAAATCATCATTTTTAAAAAGGGAAATGCAATTTTTAGTCTCAGTCACGTTGCACCAGTGTCCTCATGACTACAGCCAGTTTAGGTCTCTGCAGGTCAACGCCTGAAAAACCATCCACTTCACTTTCTCTTAAACGTATTAAAAAGGTGAAAAATATGTTTTACAGAAAGCTGTAGGAAGTATAGTTAGTTAATACATGTTTTTCATTTTCCATTTTCTGCTGCTTCTCTCAGTAGTGGTTATGTTTAGTGATAAATTAATAATTGAATCATAAATCTAAGTTTTATTGTTCTTGTTTGTCTTCATTGATATGTCTCACACTTTGGGCACTATGAATGTGAAACAGAAAAATCAATTTCATTCTTTTTGGTGTTAAAAAGGGCTTGAAGTATATTTGACTTATATAACCTTCAAAAGTCAATTTGAATGTAGCGTCATGCATATTATGCGACTGTGTGTGTTTACCAGGTATGTTGCGACGCTGGGACGACAGTCAAAAGTATCTATCGGACAACCCGCATCTGGTGTGCGAAGAGACGGCTAATTGTCTTGTTGTCATCTGTATTGACTTTGAGATCGATGAGGTGAGTACCGTGTGTCTGTGTGTATGCATATTTAGGGGGGAAAAAAACATCCCCCAAAATTCTAGAAAGTGCAGCCTTTTAATTTCTCCGTGTATTTGTAGAAACACGCCCTCATGGAGCAGGTAGCTCATCAAGCCATCGTCATGCAGTTCATCTTGGATTTGGCTCGGACACTCAAGGTTGACGCAAGAGGCTGCTTCAGACAATTCTTCTCAAAGATCAGGGTCTGCAGTTGTTACAACATCCTTTACTGTGTTTTCATTTTTCACGGGGAAAATTATTTTTGTTCAATGGTTCAATTGGTCGTTCTGTGTTTTTGTGTTCATGTCAGACGGCAGAGAAACCATACCAGGATGCATTCGACCATGAGCTGGAGTTGCTGAAGGAGCGGGTGCGCAGCTGCGCACAGCTTCGTATGGAGAACGCTATGAAGGAGCTGGAGGAAGAGGAGAAGCAGAAGAGACTGGGCCCTGGAGGTTTAGACCCTGTAGAAGTCTATCAGTCACTACCAAAGGTAAACCATGCACACAAACATGCACACACACACACTTCTGAGAATTTGAGAATGCTTCTTCTTTTTCAATCAGTATGTTGAACGCTGTCTTTTTGGGCGAATGCCACAATAATAAAATAAGAAACAATTCTCATGGAAGAATGAAAGCAGCAGGCGACTTGCTTGAGCAAAAGATGGAATAAAGTAGAATAATATTAACAAAACGCAGGGAAATTCAGGTAAATGATCATTTTTAAGCCTTTATTGAGATAAATTGAAGTAAATTTACAAGATGGGACGAATGAACAATGGATCATAGACTATACTTTACAAAGCATATCATGTTTGTTCCAAACAGCCAACATTAAATTGCCGGCATGTTGGAGAGTGTTGGGTTTTTCTAAAAGGTTTCTTCAAACCTTAAGGAAGAATGTGTTTGCATTATGCCAAAGAAGTGACATGTTCTCTTAATCAGACATTGGACTGTGTGCAGAGCTACAGTGGATGTATTTCAGCTCTGTGTTTCATTACAGATCACAATGTGTGGTGTCATTCTTCGTCTTTGTTTTGCTGCTAGACAGCAGCATGATTCTATGAAGTAATTCAATAGAGTCTTTGCCCAAGCCAATCAATTAGTCCTCATTGATAAGATCCAGTTTAGTCTGTAACAGACTCTCCCTCTTTTCATCCCAGAATTTAATATTGCATGTTTAGAAGATGTGAGTTTCCCTCACTCGCTGCAAACTAAGATGAATTCACTTCAGCAAGATTTCATGTAGCCGCATACTGCAGCTGAAAAGAGGTTGTTGCCCCGCTCTCTGTCCCCTGGGGCTGTGAGAGAACACAGTGTCTCTAGTTGCATCTACTGTTGTTTACACAGCACATCAAATTCGGCACTTTGTTGTGCTGAAGCTACAAGCCAGATAAATCAAAACTGCTGATCAACCCTTACACGCGATCATTAGCCACCTGGCTACAGGTTATGTTCCTTTTTTTAACAGCACATCATATTGGCTTTACTTACAGTATTGCCTAACAGTGGGCATAGAGTAAAAGTAGGCTGTTTATTCTGAGCAGAGGAAAGGAATTTGCTTTTATCTTCTCCATAATATGCTTTGAGATAACATGTTTTTTATGTTTGTGTAATCAGTTACATATTATGTTGTTCCAGTGTTTTACATGCTGATCATATTCTAGTGATAAGCTGAAGGTCAACTTCTCAGTAGACTTTATTTTATGGATAATTGCAGTCCTGTTGTTGGAGTTTTTGAGTTAAAACTTTTAGACGTTCTAACTTTCTTGCTAGCAGCCAAGAATATTTTGAAGAGATATTCAGCTTCTTCTCTGGTATTTTACCCAGGTGTGATAAGACAATATGAAGTTGTTCTCTCTGTTCTCTCTTGAGTTGGTAATCTTAGCTTGAACACATTGTTCCAAACATCCTCAGAGTCTCAAGGCCAGATTCATTTCTTTACCAAAATTGTTTCTGATTAGGAGACAGCTGAAGAAAATGTTTCTTTTCAAGGCTGAAGGGTGCGTAAAAGTCTCTTCATCTTTTAATGACCTGTTTAAAAAGAATCTTGTTACTTTGACGACTGTGAGGTTGGTACAAGGACTGCATCTGCAAGGTCCCGCTCCCTCAGATCCTCCTCCTCCATACATTTGTCCGTCCCCTCCGCCCGTCTCACTACCACAGGGAGCAGAGCGTCATTACCATCCCAACTCAGAAACATCGACTCACTCCCCCAATTTAAATCACAACTTAAAACTCATATGTTTAGGACTGCCTACTCCACCTGCAGCCTATTGTTCTGTTTAATTTAGTGATTTTACTTATTTTTAATGTTGTTTCTTTTAATGGCTTTATGTAGTGTATATACAGTGTCTTTGAGTGGCGAGAAAGGTGCCTCTAAATAAAATGTGTCATTATTATTATTGTTATTGAGGTGGTTCTGTGGTTAGCACCGTTGCCTCACAGCTAGAAGAGCCCCAGTTTATGTCCAAACTAGGACGCCCGGGATCTTTCTGTGTGGAGTTCGCATGTTCTCCCCGTGCAGCGTGGGTTCTCTCCGGGTTCTCCGGCTTCCTCCCACAAGGTCCAAAAACATGTTGAGGTTAATTGGTGATTCTAAATTGTCCGTAGGTGTGAATGTGAGTGTGCTTGGTTGTCTGTCTCTAAGTGTAGCCCTGTGATAGACTGGTGACCTGTCCAGGGTGTCTCCTGCCTTCACCCTGAGTCAGCTGGGATAGACTCCAGCCCCCCTGTGATCCTAGTGAGGATTCAGTGGTGTATAGATAATGGATGGATGGAAATCACTGTAGAGTTGGAAGTTAGTTGATGTAAACTGTGTTGCCATTTGGATACAAACAGAAGGTCAGTGCAGGTCAACAGCATGAACTCTATCAGCCAGTGATGAAATCTCTGTGAAAGGTAAATAGCACTATCTACTAAGTTTTTACATTTACTTGGAAGAAAACTTTCTTTTCAGTTATTTGTACAATCACATTGGGTCCAGAGTTAATAAAATTGGCGAAAAGAGAAGCAAGTATTAAAGTCATCATATGAAATTTAAACATGACAATGACAGCATTTCTTCCCCTTAACTTCCTCCTTGATTTACCAGTAAGCTGTGGTCAGCTTGTAGGTTTACTGCCTCATGTCAGTGCTCTGACAGGTTATGTCCCGCAGGAAATACAGAGGAGCTTTGATGAGAAGAACATTCAGATGCTGCAGGAAGCTATGAACAAGCTGGACGTTGAGGTTAGTGTGACTTATCCTAAAATGATCATCAACTTGCACAAAATTGCACCGAAATCTATCTGTTCGTTTATTCTGTCTGGCGTCACGACGTTCTCTCTACAGGAAGGAAAATACCACCTGAGGAGGTGTATTGACTCTGGACTGTGGGTCCCTGATTCAGGAGAGGGTTATGATGATGAAGAGGATGAAGACTGTGATAATGAAGAGGATGAGGAAGAAGATTAGAAAATAGAATTGACCAGCAAGTTCTCTCATTTTCAATTATTCAAACAAGTAAACAAAACAAGTGCAGAAGAAAGTATTATTTATGTGGCAATTTCTATTTCTATTATAGGCTGATCTCAACTGTAGATTTATTCCTCTTCCTAATTTCAATGATAACACAGTATATATTTATAATTTGTAAAGTTGTAGAAAGTCTTATTTCTCTGTACGCCTCTGACAGCAGTTCAAAAGATCTGTTGATGACAAAACACCTCCACCCTAACTGACCTTATGACGGGGACAAACTAGATGAGAAACAGTTGATAGGTTCTCTGTGGCATTGGATTTAATGCTGACTAATGCCACAGTCATGTGTATGAAACACTTATTTAAATGTCACTTGCAGGTATTAATAAAAAGTTTGGTTTCCTGTCACAGACTTACAGGTCAGAGTTTCTGTCTAGATGCATGAATTGTCTTGCTTTGGTCAGCAGCGCCACCTCCAGTCTGTTTGGAGACTGACAGCTCATACACTACCATCAGAAGCCTGTATGGCAGACGACTCAGCCCACTTAGCATTGGTTCATTTAAAGTGCTTAGGTCATTTATTTCATAAACACTATAATGCTAAAATAACTTCTAAATGTCAGTATCCTAAGATCTGATCTGAGCTGAACTAACCAGGACCATCAGTCGGTTAGAACACCAAATTTCAGAACAGATCTTGGATCATCATCATCCATCAGCGCAGCGGAGGACCCAAGCCAGTGTCAACCCACGAAAAGCGTCAGGACCGGACAACATCCCGGGACATGTGCTCAGAGTCTGCATTGACAAGCTGGCAGATGTGCTGACTGACATTTTCAACATCATTGTCCCCAGATGCTTCAAAACATCCACCAGAGTTCCAGTGGCAAAGAAATCAGTTGTAGCCTGTCTGGATGACCCCATCGCACTGATCACCGATTGTGCTGGAGTGTTTTGAACGGCTCGTCAAACCACACATCACAGCCAGCCTTCCTGCATCGCTTGACCCCCTTCAGTTCGCTTACCGCCCTAACCGCTCCACATAGGATGCAGTATCCACCACCTTGCACTCAGTCAGCACCCACCTGGAAAATAAAGACACCTACACTAGAATCCTGTACATTGGTTTCAGCTCAGGGTTTAATACCATCATCTCCCTGAGACTAATAGAGAAACTCCTCCTACTCTGCCTGGATACCGCCACATGTCTCTGGGTCCTGGACTTTCTGACTGAAAGACCCCAGTCTGTCCGAGTCAGAGGAACATCTCCAACTCCATCACGCTGAGCACTGGATCTCCTCAAGGCTGTGTACTTAGTCCACTGTTGTTGACACTGCTAACATACGACTGTGCAGCCACACATGAGGGGATCCAGATCATCAAGTTTGCTGATGATACCACAGTAGTAGGACTTATTTGCAAGAACAAAGAATCAATGTACAGAGATGAAGTGAAACACCTAGAGGGCTGGTGCAGTAAGAACAACCTGCTGCTTAACGTGGACAAAATGAAGGAGATGATCATCGACTTCCGGAGGTCACATCCTGAGCATGTTCCTCTCAGCATCAGCGACTGCACAGTGGAGAGAGAGGAGAACATCAAGTTCCTCGGAGTGCAGATCTCGCAGGACCTGAGCTGGAATAAGAACACCACAGCGATCATCAAACGGTCCCAGCAGAGACTGCATTTCCTGACACAGCATCCTCAGAACTTTCTACAGAGGTGTGGTGGAGAGCGTTCTGACATCCTGCATCTCAACATGGTCCTCCAGCTGCAGTACTGTATGTCAGACAGAAAAGTCCTGCAGAGGATAGTTAGAGGAGCTGAGAGGCTCATCAGAGTTTCCCTCCCCTCTGTCCAAGAACTTCTCCAGAGCTGCTGCAGGAGCAGGGCACTGATTGTCAGGGACTCCTGACACCCTCTCCATGAACTGTTTGAACTGCTGCCATCAGGCAAACGTTTCCGGAACATTAAAGGAAGAACCTCCTGAATGAACAACAGCTTCATGCCACAAGCTGTCAGAATGCTGAACTGCTGATCCAGATATGCAAACACTTGTTTATTTAAATTGCTTTAAGGTATTGCATCCTGAAGAAACGCTCTCTCATCTTGCCTGTACTACTGTCTATGTACAGCAACATGACAATAAACTTGATTTGGTTTGATTTTGGATGACGGTGAAACATTTTAATGCCTAAAACTTATCCTATGATGACAGGTTACAGCTGTCCACATGTAGGGCTCTTTAGTTCAGTGTTACAGAACCTCCTTCAGTAGAGTTTGATGCTGACTGTGCAAAACTTTTTGTGTCCAATGCAATAGAACATGAAATGTAACTTGAATTTAAACAGGACCCTGTAGAGGTGCCGTCCAGTGGATAGAATGACTGAATGATTAAATGTGAATTAGACAAACTTTGATTTTTGTGGAGAATGTCTTGGCTCAATTAGAAAGTATTTATATTTCAAGGGTACGATAGAAACTACAGCTGGGCTTTTAAACTGGCAGAACAAAATGGAATAGCTGATATGTAGTTATTGTACATATATATCAGAAGGTGTTGTCCACAAAGGAATATCTGCACATAGATAAGCTATTTGTAGCTCTCCTGTACCATCATTGCCATCAACAACAATAATGTGCTATTAGTGGTGCTTTAGTATCGATTACAGACATTTCCGAGTAAACCTGATCTGTTGTGGGCTTCTATTGATCAATCTACCAATCAATTTGGTTTTTAGTCCCCCCCCCCAAAAAAAGAAGAAGTCCACGTTTCAGATTGGATATTTTATCCAGAACAAGACATAGCTGTATATATGCTCAGTGTGCAGTGATATAGAATGGTTCCAGAACAATGTTAAACTGACCATTACCTAAACATCAGAATATCTGCTGAGCAATCTTCTCCTGATTTATTCAGATTAGTCGTTTTAGCTCCAAAACTGATGTGAAGCTCAATAAGAAGTTTGACCAGTCCAACTTTTATCATTGCTGCTTTGAAAATTTTCACATCATGTTAGTTCTTGTGTGTGTTTTTCAACAGACAATCAGTGTATTTTATTTTGTATTTATTATGTAGTTGTGAGACTCGTATTAGGTTGTGCACTGTAGAATAAACCGGAATCGTTTTTTTTTTTTTTACCATCTCATCCTGTGTTTACTTTATTTACTTTTCCACTCGGTTTCTCTGAGTCCTGACTCATTTTGTCTCTCCATCGCTCTCCTTCACTTGCATAATTAATTGCTGGGCTGCTCTCCCTCTCTCTCCTTCATAATTAATTGGTGGGTTTGATTTAGTGGTCTGTGCAGGATTTTTTGAGGTAAAGCTTCTTTGTGCAGTCACTTTTGTAAATAGGAAACGATCAGCGCAGGTCCGGGGCATAAATCAAATCTAGATAATGCCTATAAAAGCTGATGGGAGAATAACAGAATAACGTCACAGCTTCATGCAGAACTGCTTGTGTGTTAATTTGGATGTCGTGGCGTCAGTTTGTGTTATTGTGTAGCTGCAGTGCTGACAATCCGGAGCTCTCTCAATGCCAAAAGTAAGCACAGGCATAGATTTCAAAGAGGGGAAAAGCAGGGGGTATGTTCCAATCAGTTTGAGTTTGTCCTTTCTCTACTAAAGACAAAGAAGCAAAGGACTTGTAATTTGAAAAAAGCTGAATTTGGTGTTTTCTTTTGCATGAGTACAGACCGTTCCGTCATAAATTGATGCAGAAAAAGTATGAATCGGTTCATAAAAGTGCACAAAATTGAGTGCTTAACATTTCTTGGGAGAGAAGGAGGCCTGGCCAATGTGTTCACCCTGATGTTCAAATTAAATCTACACCCATGAAAGTCAAGTTAAGAATGTTGATGTTGCTGTGATCATGAGAGGATGATGCCATCACAATCAATCGATTAAAATCAGTTAATTTAATATATGATTGTTTTAAGTTTTCTTCCATTAAAAGAAAAGATACAAATATTCTCTTGGTTCCAGCTGTTTGAAATATGAGGATTTTCTGTCTTTACTTCCAGAGCTGACCAACAAACTGTGTTTCAAAAAAAAAACAAAAAAACAATGTGAATGTGATTTGGGGTTATTTTTCACTCATTTCTGACATTTTTACCAAACAGTGAATCACTAATGAACTGTTCGCAACCAATAAAGTCATCAAGTGTCGCTTGAAAACAAACAAAAATAAAAAAAAATCTCATGTTCATATTTCTTTTTTAAATATAATTTATCCAAGATGAAATCAAAAAGAACAGCATGATTCATGTCTCCACTGGGTAGATGTGCAGCGTGTCCTTGAATGGCTGTAAAAGGACGCAGCAAACAGGAGTGAGAACAAAAAAAAAAAGAAAAGAAAGAGGAGACATGGATGCTTATTGTGATTTTTTTTATTTATTTATTTTTTAATATGAGTGGTGTGTTCCAATAAAAAATGTGCTGTGTGTGTGTGGGTGGGTCATAGATGGAGAGCAATGACGGCTGACTGTTGAAACAGAGCATCGGTGTGTTGCTGCTAATAAGAGGAGAATAAAAATAAAAAAAATAAAAATAAAAATAAAAGAGGGGGAGGAGGGGTACCGATGGAGAGAGGAGGAGCGGTTGTATGAGATTAATGGACACACTGTGGAGGGAGGAGGAGGAGGAGGAGGAGGGGTGACGGGCTTCTCCATGGAGGCTGTGGTGGTGGAGGAGGTGGTGGGAGGAGGGGGGGTTGGCTGGGGGAGACCACTGTGGCAGGGGAGAGGGAGAGGAGAGAGAGACAGGGAGGGAGGGAAGCTGGTGGTGAAGCCGCGGATATTCATGAAAACGCCAAGTGGGGGATTTTTTTTTTATTTTTTTGTTTGTGTTTTTTTTTTTTTTTTAATAGTCTAGCACTTCATATATGACTTCAATATT
>NW_007580106.1:0-15237 GCF_000690725.1 Stegastes partitus | reverse complement strand
TTCATGAAAACGCCAAGTGGGGGATTTTTTTTTTTTTTTTTTGTGTGTGTGTCTTCCTTCTTCCTCTCCTCTCCTCTCCTCTCTCGCTCCGTGGTTGATACGCCGCTATGAGAGACGGAGAGAAGCGGGGGAGACAGGAGGGGAAGGAGGCAAGTGAAAGCAAGATGAGGCCCAGCCCATCTTGCCATTGATCTTCGGGCGATCAAGGTGAGTGTGTTTTTATTCTTCCATCCTGCAGCCCTGACTGACTGACTGACTGACTGTGTTGTACATGCGTGTCTGTCTGCACACACACACACTGCAAGAGGTGTGTGTGTGCAAACAGACATGATGGCAGGGCAGTCCTCATGTATGCATGTGTGTGTGCTTTGTTTCTTGTGTAAATATATATATATTTATATATTTGGGCTGTTTTGTAACAGAACAGCAGGCTGGTAGTTGAGCCGCATATTGATGCATTGCTGCTTGGTTTTATAAGCTGCTTTATCTGTAGTGGAGGTGGTGTTGGTTGCTGCCATGGTGTGTGTGTGTGTGCGTGTGTCCAAATTTCTCATTGTCTGTGCATATATATGTCACTGTGTCACTATGCATTTGTTGATTTCTCGGCACCAGACCTGTTTTCTCCACTCTGAATGTGTGCCCACTCCGGTGCGAAAGTCCTTCCTTCCATTCAGAGGGTGTGTTCTTGGTGACCCTGGCAAAAGTCGTCTCCTATCCGTCTGTGTGGCAGCTCAATCACAAGCACTCTTGATATGCTGAATATGTCCCATCCAATGAAATTGGGTCAGCTCGGACTGCTCGGAGTAATTATATAACATCACAGAGCTTTTTTTTTTTTTGGTGTTGCAGTATCTTCTCGGGATTAGCCACGCTGAAGGTACAGGTCCCACCAGGCCACCACAGCCAAAATATTTAGTCAGGGCTGCCCCCCCTTTATGACTAATTTATCAGCCCAACAGCCGCTTCCAGGAGATGTGGTCCACTGATTGCAATGTTTCTGTTGCATGAGCTTTGTATTGTTGAAAACAACTATTTCAAATCTATCTGCGAGGTGAAGGCTGACTATATTGAGAAAAGGATTGTCTCACTTAGCGATGCATTAAATGAATTCATTACATAAAAGCAGGACAGTGAGTTCTAAAACGAGGGAGGTTAGATGACTCAAAGAGAAAGTCATCTGCTGATTTTTCAAGTCCCGGTCACACTAACTCGTAATTTCTGCTCTTTTTTTTTTTCACAGGGAGGCAGATTTATGGATGGATCCTGGAAAATCAAAGCAGAAGTTCTGACATTTAGGCTTCTCAGATGAGGTCGTACTCAGCTTGTCTTCCAAAGCAGGATTTGGATCCACATGACCGATCAGACTGTGGAAAACTGACCTGAGACAGGAGAGACCTGATGCAGATTCCTCTATGATGCGTTTGGATTTTTAATTGTTGTTCATATGGGATCCGGGTTGGTAAATGTCATGCGACTGATACTCCACGTTGGATAAGTATTTGAGGAAACTTGGACGAAGGTTTTCTTCAGCAGCGACATCATGAACTCTGACCAGGAGCTCCCACTGGCTTGTCTGGCCAAAGGAGGACGACACGGAGGGACAGTTTGCTTTTTGATTTTTCTTTCTTCCACTTTTGGCTTTTGAGAAGACAACACCATCAGAACAACGGTTTGTCAGCCTCCACCTGAACCTGGAGCCTCTGAGGGGCACGTAAATGCTCCTGTGCTGGTTTGCGGCAGCTGGACGCCTCATTTCAGCCACCTGAACACTGAGCTGTGGACGGAGCGCGAGCGAGGCGGTTGGCTGGCTGAGTCAGCTCCGATGGGGGCCGGTAGTGACCCGGTCTGACCCCGGTTTGACCTTGCAGTGACCTTTGACCTCTCCGGTCCTGGCTCTCCACCTGCTCTGCTGCCTGGGTTCCGGAACGCTCCGCCCTGGGGCCCAGAACGAGCCAATCAGAATGAAGAAGAGCCGCAGCGTGCTGTCGGTGACTGGAGAAGAGGTGAGGGCATGAACAATCAGGGAAAACGAGCTAAGTTTGCCGCTGTGAGGGCAGATACCAGGCAGGGCTGACCGTCAGGGTGCAGTGTGCGTGTCCGTGTGTGTGTTTAATGTCCACAATGTCGTACAAACCTCGTGACTTTCACACATCCCGGCACTCTTTGTTCTCGCCGTCAAGGTCCGAGTGGACAGTTTGCATCGTCCAGCCTACACTCACACAACCTCTCAGTCACAGTCCTCTATGTAAATGAGCCCCCGCTAAATGAGTGCTCTATGTAAATGAGCTATTTTCTTTTAAAGGTGACGTCTTGGCTGAAGGACACAACACCATGCATTATTCAGGTGCTCTTTTATTGATTGTGCAGAGCAGAGGTCCATACGTTTCTCTAAGTGTATGTGTGTGTGTGTGTGTACTGTACGTGTGTGTGTGTGTGTGTGTGTGTGAATGTGAGCATCTTTCCACATCTGGGTCTGGACGACATCAAACGCAGCATGGAAGCAACACGGCACTGTTGCCTAGCAACTGCTACCATTCCCCCAGTGTTTTGTTGCTACGGTACTGCAGTGCAGATCAGCCTCTAAGAGCTCGGTCTGTAGAGGCCCTATCCCAGACACACACACACGTAGCCTCACACATGCACAGTCACACGCATGCACACACACATATGTTAATAATTTATAGTCTGTGTTTCTGCAGAAGTTTCGTCAGAATCTGAATATGGCAAAACAACAGGGTTTGGTGCATGTGCTACAATGACAACTGTATTAAGCGGGTTCTTTTGTTTTTATTACTGAATCAGATTTTTTTTTCATTGCTACATATACAACACAAGGTTTTTATGTGCAAATATTGTATTTTTTGGTCCTCTGAAGATGTGTTGTTGTTGTTTTTTTGTTGCTCCGTTTCCCTGCTTGCCTCACCTGCCCTGCCTGCTGTCTCACAGGGAAATGACACAGATCTAACAGGTGCTGGGGAGAAGGCGGAGTCATCTCGCTACAGCCGATCTTACACATCCGGCGCCACGCTGGGGGCTGAGCTACGCAGAGGGAGGAGCAGAAGACTCTCGCCTAGTCTCCAGGTATTTAAACATGAGCATGCTTGGGGGTTGAGGGGCATAGAAGAGCCATGCACCCCTGCTGACAGCAACACTCTTATAATGATAATCCATTATGGAGCATGCTTTAGCCCATTGACTGCAAACCTTGTGTGTTTTATTTTACACCAAAGCCATCCTGCTTTTATTGTATTTTACACCAAATCTGCTTTAATGTTTGTCTAAATGAAGCTCAAACTTTTTAAATCAGTCTGTGCTTAAAATATATAATCGTACAACTGTGATGTAACACTGACAAAATTATATTCATGTTCAACATGACGGATTAAAGCTGCGCTTATCGACATTTATTTTGTATTAGCAGTCGTTCAAATAACTGTGGGTACCTTGCAGGGATAAACCTCGCTCCTTGTTGTGGTTTTATCATTTATTTTACAACAGCAGGCAGCTATTTTCAGTAAAAAAAAAAACAAAAACATTCTGATTAGTGCCTTGGACACTTTCTCAGCAACATACAGACAACTTTAGCAACTAGCTGGTGAACGTAGTGCAACATTTGGAAGCTGAAGTGGCGTTTACAAGTTAGTGGAGACCAAAACAAAGTAAAAAGAAGCAACAGTATTGGACTTTTTTTTATTAGATGGTTGGAAACAAAATAAATACTTATGTTGCACTTTACTCAACTTTATAAGGTGCTATTATGTTAGTGTGTTGTTTAAAGCTCGTACTTCTTCTCATATATCTGCAGAAAACAAACTAGCAAAAAGGCAAGGGCATTTATTTTATTTTAAAAGGCGATGTGTATTCAACAAATTGTTCAATCAGCTCTGTGGGTATGTTTTTGAAACTGGTCAGGTATACATTATTTACATTTGTTGACCTGAAATGTGGTCATAATAGTGTAGTTCTTAACAGTGTGAGGTTATTAGTACTAGATCTGACTACACAAGTGCTAAAGTCACAGTGAATGTCCCTGAAGAATTCTATTAAGATTTTCTGGGGTAGTTGCCTGTAAATCGACTGCCGTCCTTTACTTTGCACCTACAAACCCCACCTCTTACCTCACCAGGTCCCCTGCTGGCTCCGCCCTCGAGATCGCACCCGATCACCAGAGGTCCTGAGCAACGTGTCGCGTCCAACAACTCTTCCCCTCCGTATCCCACCACGCATCTCCATCACACAAGCAGACACCGACAGGTTTGCGACTGATTTCACCTTGCAGAAAGCTTTACAGTGCGTCTTCTTTTCCTGTCTTCTCTGACTGTTATTATTATTTTGTTGCAGTTACGAAGCAGAGAATGGCGTGTCCCCAGGTCACACCCCTCTGGGTTCCCAAAGTCCAAGCCTCACCTTGCACACCTCCTTCCCCCAGGGCCAGAGAAGAGAGTCCTTCCTCTACCGCTCCGACTCGGACTACGACATGTCGCCCAAGACGGTCTCACGCAACTCTTCCCTCGCCAGTGAAGGGTGAGCCTCTGGAAGAGAGATGTTATTTATGAGTGTAACCATATGTTTACAGTTTTTTGGGAAGTCTTTCCATTGATTCTGCTCTCTGTCTCTTTTCCAACTGTCTCCTGCTTGTAGGCACACAGCAGAGGACTTTATTGTCACACCCTTTGCTCAAGTAAGTCTGACTTTATAGACTCAATTACATTAACAAATGGCCCTTTCACAGTCTACCTGCTGTTTTTAGAATTCTAAGACTTATAGGCAAAGTAAATTTGTATTCTTCTGTTATTTAAAATAGGGAAAAACTCCATGAGGCATTTCCCTCTCATCAGGATACATATACACGGTTGCCCATAGAGTTGGAATAAAATATTTTTTTAACGTCTTCTCATGGAATGATTGCGACAATGTGATTTATTCTTGATAGATAAAGTGTATATCTTCTGAAAACTTTATTGATATCACAATATACAGTCGTGACTCGATAATCCGACCCTTAACAATCCGAACACCTTGCTATCCGACAGGTTTTTAGGAAAAACGAACAGAACCCATGAAAAATAGCCTTAACATACCGACAGCCTTGGATTCCGACTCCGACATGACATTTTATGTCACAAATCAGGATAACGGCGTATTATCTGACTGAACAATCCAACAGATTGGCTACGTTCACGCTGCGGACTTAATGCTCAATTTGGATTTTTTTGTGAAATCTGATTTTTTTGTGAGTTTGTTCACATTGCCAATTAAATGCGACTTGTATGTGATCTGCTGTGTGAACTTCATACTACCCAAAAGTGTCCCGCATGTGCAGAAGAGGACACAATGACGTCACACACAGCGAGCATGCTCAGTGTTTACGGAAGTAAACACGGATGGTAACGGTGGAGCGTAACTGCCACTCCCCTGCCGCCACCAAAGGTGGAAACAAAACTGGGACCGTTATCCTAAACTCTCATCAGCAGCCAAGTACTGCCTGTGCGTTTCGACCACTTTCACCCTATCAGAGTGCTCCGACAGGTACCCCTCAACCGCGCCAAATGTTCAGATATTCATCATTAATTGGGTCTGAATATCCAGAGACCAGAACGTGCTATTGGGACCAGCCCTACAGGTTATTAGAACAACTATTAACAATGAATATTA
Organism: Stegastes partitus; assembly: GCF_000690725.1. Lineage (NCBI taxonomy): Eukaryota > Metazoa > Chordata > Actinopteri > Pomacentridae > Stegastes > Stegastes partitus. The sequence continues at coordinate 9,582 of NW_007580106.1, read as the reverse complement.
GCAACAAATGAGCCTTCCAGCATCAAGCCCTCCTTGTATCTCGACCTCCGTCTTGACAATCCGACAGCCTTGCTATCCGACATAAAAGAAGGTTTTACATTTAGTATCGGATTATCGAGTCACGACTGTACATACAATACATCTCACAGTAAAACTTAAACCACAGTTAACTTTTGCAAACTGTGTATTCAGGTTTAAACAAAACTGGAGGTACTGAACAATAGGATGAAGGGTTTTGTGTCAATTTTTTAACCATGGTCAGATAACAGGAAACATATATTGGAGGTGATTTCATGCATTCGAATTTCCAGTATTACTCTTTCAAATGTCACTAATAATGAGTCTGACCACCCCTGACACAGATCAATGTGTTAAGACATGGTGGCATACTGTCCACCAGCTTGTTGATGGTGTCAACGGGCAGGACGTCCCACTCTTCAGTCAGATCCCAAAGTCAGAATTGGTTTCACATGGTGACTGGGACTCAGTATGTCATCATTGCACCTGGTCAAAAGTGATCACTGATGTGTAGAAATAGAAACAAAAAGATCAATATGTCTGATAACAAAAGCTATTCCAACTTTATGGGCGACGGTGTACATTTGCATGAGGTTCTTCTGTGTTCTTACTGTTATCCTTCGATACTGTGTGGTGACTTAGGTGCTGGCAAGTCTGCGATCAGTACGGAGCAACTTCACCATCCTTGCCAACGTCTCCACGCCAACAGTCAAGTCAGTGCCACCTAAATTCTTCTCAAAAGTCCCACTCATGCACACTCATAGTTCTCACCTAATAAATGAAACAAACAACAATCTGTGTTTTGCTGGAGTGCATGGGATGCTAAAGCACCGCAACTTCTCATTATAAGCGTGCAGCTTGTGTAAACTCAGGCACACATTTTGTGACTACAGTTATATAATTCAATTACTCATTCAGTCTGGTGGAGTAGACAATACTTGTGAGCTGCTTTCCTCACATTTTTAGCACCATCAAACTCAAATATTGCCGGCTCTATACTATACTACTGCTGCACGTTATTTGTTTCTCATTTGGAGCTTCGTAGAGCATCTCATTGGATGAAACAGATTTTTAAAAAAGAAGCAAATAATTAGCGGTTGATAATTTTAAAAAACAAACAAAACAGAGACACTCTTTATGTTTTCTCGTGATGTTTCCCTTAAACATAAAATTATAGTTTATTTTAACACAAAATTAAGTTTCTTAACACCCAGATTTACATGAAAAAACACATTTACATTAAACAACACTAAAAATAAGGTGTAGATGTTCAAAAAGACAATTAGGTTGATCGTAATGTTATAATTAGCTTTGTTTTGAACTATCATATATTCTGAATCTGTATTTGTCCACTGAACCTATGATCGTGTTTTGTACTTTTCTACTGAGCACAATGCACGTCCTTGAAGATAACATGGCCGCTGAGAACTGGGAGACAGCGGAAACTCCTCTATTCTATCAGCTACTTTAGATACATGCCTTTTGGACAACACACACACACACACACACTTTGTATTCAATCCAAGCAGTTTCTGTTCACATTTCAGTGAACTTCCACATGAACAGTGGTTAGCCTGTTCACGTCACAGTAACTGGCCAGTTAACCTCGGTTGCGTACAGGTCCAACCTCTGTTCAGGGCAGGCCCAGTCCAAGAAGATAAATCATTTTTGAATATCGGGGCTCCTTCTGATAGATCTCTCACGAGGGCTCTGTCACTCCGAGCCCAGCGCTGCCTCACTTCACCTGTGACCTAAATAAATTCTACATTTGTGAACTGAAGATTTCTTCGGTTTGTTCTTGGGCTTCCAACTAAAGAATTACCAATAATATGTTGCCTACCAAGTCCAATCTGCTGTTTCTTGCTGTTCTAAGTAGCTGTTGTGTCTTTAGGAGGTCTCCTCTGGGTGGAGTGTGCGTCAGTCCCAGGGCGACACTATCAGACCAGCAGTACCAGCAGCTCGCCCTGGACACACTGGAGGAGCTGGACTGGTGCTTGGACCAGCTGGAGACCATTCAGACACACCGCTCCGTCAGCGAAATGGCCTCCAACAAGGTATGAAAACAGTCGATCAACAAGTCAAACCAAGATATCAGCAAGATACATCTCTGTTGGCATGGAGTCTAAATTGAACCTCTTAAGACCTGGCGTCCACATGCGTGAAAAAAAAACACATTTTGGATTATATTACGACAGTAGTTAATTTTTGTTATTTTTCTTATTATTTTATTATTATTATTTTATCATTGTTATTTTTTTCTTTTTTCTTTTTTAATATTTTCATTTATTAAAAAATATTTTTGTATTTATTTTTCAAAATATATATTTATTTTTTAAAATATTTTTTTATTCTCTTTGCTAGAAATAAAAAAATGCATTTCAAACAAGAGCTCAGGCCTTAAAAGGTTAAAATAGAAATGACAGTTTATCATTTATATGTAAGCTGTAGTTTCATGTATTTGACACTGATTTTTCTTACTTTAAAAAAAATGCTGAAGTTATTGTTGCCATGTCATTTGATATTTACTGTTATTTTAATTGTAAATTTCATTATTTAACTGTAAATTATTATGTATTATTCTTCTGAACTCTAAGCAGTTTCTGGGCATTCTTTGCAACTGTTACATTTTTGCTCACTGTGGGCTCACTTTTTAACTACAATCTAAAGTCCTGCACCTCTGTGGAAACAGCACAACCATTGACAAAAGTAGAAGAATGTCTTCTGCGCCGTTAGACACAGTTAAAACTCCATAAATCCTAAAAACGAAAGAGTGAAAGGTGCATTTTGTTGATTGTTTCAAAAAAACTGAAAGACAACTGGAATCAACAAGTTCCCAAAGATGTTGCCAACATCACAAAAAAGAGATGACTCTATATACGACAGATATTTTTTTGTTTTCACACTTCTCCAGCTGATCTGTGTAAACACTGCCTGCAGTTCAGCTTAAAACTCCCCAAGTTGTCACAGCTGAGTCACGAGTGGCTTCACAGTTGTGCTGCGGAGTGCAAAATACGTAGTTTTACAACATGTGGTTAGTGCATACAGGTTATTTTGGTGCATTTTTAAATGAGAATAAAGTATTTTTGATGAAATATCACAATTTCAAGCTTCGATTTGGTTGAGTTTCTCAGCAACATGGCATGTCACAGATGAGCAGTTGAACACTTCTTATTTGCTTGTTTGTTTTTACAGCTTCTGACTGATAAATGATGTAATTTACGCTTCTTTTTTTAAGATAACATGCCTTATGTGCTGTTTTAGAGGATTCATTGGAGATCTGGATAGATTTTTAAATGCTCGAATCAAATATCTACTGACTGTTACTATGGACGGGTACGCTGAACCACACCGTAAACCGAAATGTAAAAGTAACAAACAAGAAAGCAGATATTGCTGTTAGAAGTTGTTTTTTTAAAATCCTTGAACAGTAGTAGTACTGCGACTTTAAACGCCCTGACTTATCTAATTCTGCTTTGAATATCTCCCCACATGAACTGAGCGAAGGACTGACTCATGCTGTAACCCGGTTGCGTTCTCATTCTGCCACAGTTCAAGAGGATGCTGAACCGAGAGCTGTCCCACCTGTCAGAGATGAGTCGCTCTGGGAACCAGGTGTCTGAGTACATCTCCAGCACCTTCCTGGGTGAGTGGGACCACAATTGGAGTTCCGTCCACGTCACATCTATGACCCTAGCCAAAAGAAAAGAAAAAAAAAAACAAAACAAAACAATAAATCCATGTATGTGTGTTTGCCCGTCAATCTGCAGACAAGCAGAACGAGGTGGAAATCCCGTCTCCTACTCTGAAAGACAAGCCTATGAGTCACATCAGTGGAGTGAGGAAACTGTCTCACAGCTCCAGCCTCTCCAGCACCTCAATGCCTCGCTTCGGCGTCAACACGGACCACGAGGATGAGCTTGCCAAGGTGCTGTTTTCTGTTTGGGTATAAAACAAGTTACACAAATCAATCCAGCTTCAACACATGTTTCATGTCTGAAAATAGGATGCATTTCAGAACTCGAGCGTTGTTTTATTTACATCTTGGCTTATTGGTCCCTTTTAGCAATACAGAAAAAAACATGTGCGCTCTTGATGAAACCGTAATTATTTACTAGGTTATTTCATATTTTAAGCAACCAAGGGAGTTTGTCCTGGTGCTGTAGAAGGACACTGCAGTTGCTGACTTGATGCATTTAAACACTGTTCAAATATTTATTAGGTTTATGTCTGCTCACATACAACAGGGACATCTCATGGAATCTTTTACTGTTCCTTTTGTCTGCTTCTTAATGCTCGGCGCCTCAATGTTTAATTCTTATCCAGCCTGTAGCTCCAAATGTTTGGAAAGCGCCCAGAAGGAAGGAGACTGTGTCTGTGTTTTACACCTTCATGCAGCAGAACATGAATCAAAGTATTCTAGATACAAATGTTGATGGTTTGTCGCTGTAGTTAAGAACTGGACCAGTCAGTCAGAGACACCGCAGATGTTCTTGGTGCATCTGTGCCACGGAGACTGAACAATCGGGGGTTATTTTGAGTGACATGAAAGGGATGTCTGCTGTGTGATCATTGTTCAAAAGGCACCAGACCTCGACCGTGCACGGACGCTGGATGTACTGGAAGTTTGCTAACACTCAGGCCAGACAGCAGTTGATTCTTTTTACCGCTTTTGGGAGAAGTGCTACAAACTGTAAACACTGAAATACTTTCACCTTATGAAGCTGTGCCAGCAGGTATTTGCCTGTTTAAGAGGAGGAACACTAACATTCATTTGCTGTCACGTCTCTGGCCTGAAAGTCAGTCCAGTATCCACTCCCTTTGTTTTCCAGAACATCCTGAGGGAGAAATCTGTCTTTCTAACTGCAAAACTCTTCACTGTGCTCAGCAACGAGATGCTGATTTTGTCTGTTTGCATGTTGTTACAGGTAGAATGCTGTCAGTTTTAAGTGCTTTTCACTCAAAACAGCTGAAAGACTAAGATTTAACAAAAATAATATGCAGTATAAAGTTGACCAGAGCTGTCAGGCTGGATGATCATTTCTCTGTGGGTTCATTCAGATACGTGACCGCTTTCCATTCAGCTCAGTTCAATTCTTTTTTACATAACAGTAGGGGTGTGGGATAAGGTGATATTAAATCGTGAACGATTTGAACGTGTAGACGATCTGCCAACGTGAGGAGATCGTATGGATCGTTTAGGTCACATTCTGTAAATTGTAGTTCTCTGCTGATGCACCAATGCACCAGACGTATTACGTCATCAACCTGACCGACCAATCATAGCGAATTACGGGCAGTGACGCAATTTCTTACCTGCCTCCTTGTTTGTATGTGTAGCGGTAGCCGCATGGCTGTTTGAAGCCAAACGGAGGAGTTGATCTCCATTCAAGACAGTAGAAGACAGTAGGGGTTCAAATGTCTGCTCGAAGTAGTTGACCCACGGTACGAGCTGCCCAGCCGAAAATACTTCCCCAACACTGCCGTTCCACGTCTGAGAAAAGATTGATCACAGAGTTCAGGACGTCCAATTTTTCGCAATGAGTGATCTGTGGTCCAGCCGCACTTAGTCTCAAAAATACATGAAAGATCGCAATAAAATCAAAATCGTGATTTTATAATAAAAAAATCGTGATATGATATTTTTGCCATATCGCCCACCCCTACATGATAACATCAGTTCATTGCGTATGCCATCTCAGGCCAATTCATGCTGTAAGGTGAAGACTGTACAAAACTATACAGAGAAACCCCCAAACATCCAGAGTTTCCTTGGGATTCCCTTCGAGCAAGCATGAGACATTACATGGTTTACTGTATTACTGATCAGAGCAGTTTTAAATCCACATGGAAATCAATTGGCACTGTACCCTCTGAAGTTTGTCCTATTTAATCACCAGGTCAAGATTTTGGACCTCTGCACTAGACCAGGAGCTGATTGATTGATTTTCTAATTTTAAGGTTAATGATTTTTAGCTCGATGTGTGATTTGGACAGTTTAATTATGAATCAGGTTTTGCAAGAGATTTATTCAATTCAACAAATTTGTTTTATTGTTTAGCCCTGTGATAACTTTTGTTACACATTCACGTTGTCTCTCGACACCCGATGAGCGTCTTGACACCTGAATTTAACGAAACCTCTGCTAGCTTTCACTGGGGCTTTTTCGAATCGTTGCAGTTTTTAAAATGTTTTGTGATTTCCGACATACGAGTTCACGTGATGTTTTTCTGTGTGTGTGGTGTTCAACCAGGAGCTGGAGGATCTGGACAAGTGGAGTTTTAACATATTCAGAGTAGCAGAGTTCTCCAACAACAGACCTCTCAGCTGCGTCATGTACGCCATCTTCCAGGTGAGCAGAGACCCACCGTGTGAGATCGCTGTCACCTGGAGTGTCGTCGTGGATTTTCTCGTGCACGTGAAGCACTCCCATTTGTGACGCTCTCTCCTCCGTCCTCAGGAGCGAGAGCTGTTGAAGACATTTCGTATCCCAGTCGACACCTTTGTCACTTATGTGATGACCCTGGAGGACCATTACCATGGAAACGTAGCGTACCACAACAGCCTCCATGCTGCAGATGTCACCCAGTCCACACATGTCCTCCTCTCCACACCTGCTCTCGATGTAGGTCAACGCACACGCACACACAATCTAGTGTTTGTGGTCAAGAGACAGGACAAAAACAAAAGAAATCCTCATCACAACTCAAGCATTTGGGGACTTTAATTTAAGCCTGAATCACTGTTTTGCAGCTGCCTCACATCAAAATAGTTCAAATTCCATCCTGTAAAATACAAGCAAGTAACTGAGATCATTTTTTTAAGCATAACTATTCCTATGTGAATATGTGTGTGGATATAATGACAGAATTACTAGAAATTCTATTCATTTTTCAACACAAAAATATTGGAGTGTGTCCTGTTTCTTCAGACTTGTAGCCCAAGATGTCAGATAGCCAAAGTTTTTATAGTTAAGTTGAAGATTTTATTTTTAAATCCACATTCAGTTTGATCACTGTTTGATCACTAAGAATGTGCAAGAATTACATTTACAATAACAGTATTGTCAGTAATGCTTTGTTTTTGTCAGCACTTACATATAACATGGTGAACAAAGATTTGATTGTCAATCAATCCATGAGTTGATTCACAAAAATTCATCGGCAACAAACATTTGATGATTTGATGGATGAACTGAAAGTCAAAAAAGAGTCGAACACTTTTTGCCCTAAAATAAGTCATTGAATTCTCATTTTAAAGCGTTCTCTTCAAAGGCTACATTTTGATCTAAAAATCTTGAACCTTAAACATCCATCCATTATCTCTACACCGCTTCATCCTCACTAGGGTCACGGGGGGCTGGAGTCTATCCCAGCTGACTCAGGGTGAAGGCAGGGGACACCCTGGACAGATCACCAGTCTATCACAGGGCTACACTTAGAGACAGACAACCAAGCACACTCACATTCACACCTACGGACAATTTAGAATCACCAATTAACCTCAACATGTTTTTGGACTGTGGGAGGAAGCCGGAGAACCCGGAGAGAACCCACGCTGCACGGGGAGAACATGGAGACTCCACGCAGAAAGATCCTGGGTGTCCTCACCCGAACCGACGACCTTCTTGCTGCGAGGCAACAGTGCTAACCACTGCGCCACCTTGCAGCCCCACCTTTAAAATATTTTGTTAAATTTGCACACACGTGGCTGCGTTCAGGACTTTCCAGGTGCAGAACATGAGAACATGTCCTACTAATAACATATAACAACTCATTGTTGTAAATGAACAAAGCTCCTTTGCCTGAGGTCAAGGTGATTCCTGTGTGACCCAGTACCAATCTGTGTTATAAGATGATTGTATAAACCTGCCTTTTACTCTATGTTGCTTTGATTTATGTCCAGTAGTGACAGCAGAGCTTACGCTTGGTTTTATATAATATGTCTTGGACCACTGGATCACAACTGGACAGAACTAAATGCAGTTCCAAACGACCACCAAGACACATCGTGATCCAGTCATTCAAACCACTTGCCGAGGTGCTCTGGTACACATTTTACCACAAATCTTTTGTAGTGTAACCTCACAAGGTCCTAACAGGGAACTATATCATCAATGCAGGACATGGTGGTCAACGTCCTGCACAAATGCCTTAGTTCTGCCAATCTCAACAGTTGGAATAGTAAATATATGTGTATTAGTCCTTGAAACATTTTTGTTTTCTTAGTTAACCCATAAAAAACAAATCCAGCTCTTGTCTAGTGTTGACAATAATAAATATGCGTGGGGTTATTTGACCTTCTAGCAAAAGTAACGTGTGAAGAAACAAAATCTCAACACAAGTGGTCATCTGGACAGCTTTGAGACACACGACAGACACGAGCGTGAGCGATGTTGTGACTCGGCTGGTCGTACCAACGCAGCGTGTTTTAAAGTCAAGTGTAAACAGGGTCACTGACATCTCATCCTCTAAGCATCAGCAGCAGCATCCTGAGTGTGATTTAAATAAAAACATTCACAAACATGTATATTTTAGTTCACGCTTGTGTGTCGGCCAGACTGCACACCATTATCACCTCGTATTAAGTGCTATTTGAGGCTCGTTATTTTCACAGATTTTATCCAAACCAGTGAGCAGATGGGCTTAATGTCACCGTGGATGCAAAATTTGTGTTTCACACTGAAAAAAAGACAGACCACATAACAGTCCTGACAAAGACAGAACAGAGAGGCTTGCAGTAATAAAAAGTGAAAGAAAAAAGGGGGAGAAAACAGAAATGAGTTCCTGAATATGCATTAAAGTCTTTAAATTAAGTAACAACCTGGTCAAACTACAGAGTGATTATACTGCAACTTCTGTGTTTAAGATTTGCTTTGACCAGATTTTTTCAGATTAAAATGATTTTTGGAGATCACTGACTTGTTTTCTGTGTTCTCCTGCTCTTCTTAAACTCTCAGGCCGTCTTCACCGACCTGGAGATCCTCGCCGCTCTCTTCGCTGCAGCTATCCACGATGTGGACCACCCCGGAGTCTCTAATCAGTTCCTCATCAACACCAGTGAGCGCACACACAAACACACACACATTTGGAAACACATGCCTTGATATTTGCACAAGCTGTGTTCACACCCTGTCCTCTGTGCCCAGACTCCGAGTTGGCCCTCATGTATAACGATGAGTCAGTGTTGGAGAACCACCACCTCGCTGTGGGCTTCAAGCTTCTGCACCAGGAAAACTGTGACATCTTCCAGAACCTCACCAAGCGCCAGCGCCAGAGCCTTCGCAAGCTCGTCATCGACATGGTCAGGACCTTTTCTACCACGACTTACACGAAACCAACTTAGCTGTAAACAAACAGACTGATCCGACTGATCTTACCTGCTCTGCATCCTGCAGATGCTACACAAATTAAACGTATTATTTAATAGTTGTAGATCAGTTGTGTTTATTTGCTTTTACAGGTTTTAGACTGCTCTTGTGATGTCTCTGAGGTAGCATCGTAGTTTTAGGACACAGCGGCTTTAATTAGGGTCCGAGCACACCAGTGCAAGGACCCTATTGTAACC
>NW_007580105.1:55561-58719 GCF_000690725.1 Stegastes partitus | reverse complement strand
GGCTCTATCTAAGTCAGCCCTCCCCATCCTCCCCTCTACATCCTCACTCTTTAGTTTTTTCTCTACAGTAATTATTAGTAGTAGTAGTAGTAGTAGTAATAGTAGTAGTAGTAGTAGTATTATAAGCTTTGTTTCTACAGCCTCTCCAAAAAAGAGCAACAGTAAATTAATAAAACAGACACTACAGCATTACAAAAGTCAATAAAACAATAAAAAACAGCAATTAAATATTTCAACTAATTATGTATTTAATCAACAAATCTTGTTAAAATATGTTTCTATTTATTAAGACATGACTCTTTACTCATTTTCCTCATTTTGTTGTGGTGTACTGTGCTTCTTATGGTTGACAGTGAACATTTAAAAAAATACTTTTCTGTTAAATTTTATTGCACAAAAATGGAAAATTACACAATATCAGACATCACAAAAACAATAAGCAAAGCATGTTCAGTACACTACATGCATACTGTAAAAAATGGAAACAGTATTCAAGAATTTGTAAAGATCAATAAAGAGAGACATAAAAATAAGACATTCTATAGGAATGTGTTGTTTTGTATTCTCTCTGTTGGAGGAAATGTTTGGCTTCTCAACACATAAAAACTGAATGTTTGTGTACATGAGAGGATCTGACAGTTTAACAGGGATCAACAGCATGAAAGAGAAAATTTCCTGTTTTTCTGTCCTTCACCAACGGTCGATCTGATCCCGGAGCAGTGTGTCTCCTCTGGAGACTGCTGGTGTTCTGCTCCGATGGTTTCTCAAGTTTCTGTTTTCCAGACACTGAAAACATTTCCTGCCAAGGAGTGTCAGCACACAGGAGATCTGTAGGCTGCCAGCAGAAACTAGAGGAACACACCGATCTCAGGTAAAAAAAAAAAATCATTAGAAAAGATATGTACGTATCTCATGAGAAACTTTTAAATAAGATAAAACTGTCATTCTAAGATGTTTTCTTTGAGGTAAACTGTCTACATGACTGGACCTTTATTTACAGTAAAACAACATCACAGTGAGTATTTTCAACTGAGTTAAAAACATGTATTCAGATCATTAAAAGAAACTTATATAAGGCTCTAATAATGTCCATGTAAGGACTTTTATTTAAAATAACCAGTACTTTTATTTGAGGTTAAAAAACTAAATTAAATGGGTTTTTTCTATCACTCTGGGGACTAGTAATTAAAATAACTGTGAGATGTTGAAACCTATTAATTTGGGTTAAAACTATTTATATAAGGACTTATAAACACACGCACAAAGTTAATGACTCTTATATTTAAAGTTAAGAAATCAACAATATCAGGACTTTTATTCAGAATCAAACCTTCATTAGGGTTCATTGAAGTTTGGAACAAATATGTACTATTTGGGCATTTATTTAAGATTTATTTATTTATTCAACATTACAAGAACTGTATTTATGTTTAAAAAGACAAAACAACACAATGGTTTTAAATTAAGGGTTGTAGTTAGACGTGTATTAATAGAACTTTAAATTAGGGCTAAAAAAACCCAATTCTTATACAAACTTTTATTTAAAGTAAAAACTGCGATTATTAATAACATTTATTTAAGATAAGACAGTGACTAAGAGAACTTTTGTTTAAAAATGTGTACAATCTGGGTGTGTATTTAAGGTAGAAGACCATCATTATGATGACCTATGATGAGGGATTACACACTCAGGATGAGAGCATGTATTTAGGATTAAACCATTAGGATAGATTGAGGACTTTTATTTAAGGTAAAAACCACTGTTCAGGAGACTTCAGTTTAAAACACACTTAATGTCATTTTGATTTAAAGTAACAAACATTATGCAGCTTTTTATTGAACGTTTTCAACTTTTTTTGAAACCTACAAGTAAAAAATGCAAATAATGGATATGGCTTAACATCATTATGTGGACTATAGAAGAACAAAAAAGTGTTTTTTGCAGGTACTGTTGTTAACAGTAGAATCTGTCTTTAGGACTTCAGCTTAATCTTGGTTGTTGGGGACAGAACGAGGACAAGTCTTCAGGATGGACACAGCAGTGACTTTCATCTTCCTCCTGAGGTGAGACGCCACTAAAAGTGACGAACTGCTCCTTTAACACCCTGCTCTGTCGCTATATTCTGTGTATTTTTTTGTTTTGTTTTGTTTTCTGATGTTAATAATGACAGCTTGTCTTCTGCTGCTGTAGCTGTTGGACTGTTTGCTCATCACCCAGCAAACAGTCTGTTGTCTTCTCGATGGTTTTCAGCGATGGGACTCATCTGCTGGTGGACATCGAGGAAGAAACAGCTGGATGTGATGTAGAAGATGATTATCGTCTTCATGGTGAAAACAGGACAGCAGGTGCAGCATAGGGTCTTCTAAAATGTCAGCTAGCAGCTCAGCCTCAATTGTCTTCATAGCATTCAGTGGTACTGTAGTATTTACTACACTACTACTAATAGTAGTGAGTAATTGAACAAAATAAAGACACAAACCACAAAAAATACAACAATACAGATCTAAGACGACATAATAAAAGATCACAGGAGGGGTGTTTGTAAAGTAAAGACTCCTGACTGCGAAAGATGAATCCCCATTGCTTTTCAGTCTGGACTTATGTGGACCTCAAGAAATGGGAGACTTAAAAGTAAAGATTCAGCTTAAAGTTAGCCACATCAAGCCTATAAACATCCATCCATCCATCATCTATACACCACTTATTCCTCACTAGGGTCATGGGGGGCTGGAGTCTATCCCAGCTGACTTAGGGTGAAGGAAGGGGACACCCTGGACAGGTTGCCAGTCTACACAACTATAAAAATGCAAAATCAAAATTTAAACTCAGTTCTAAATCTACCTGGTAACCAGTGGTGGAAGAAGTATTGAGATCCTTTATCTTACTAAAAATACTCCATTACAAATAAAAGTCCTGCATGAAAAATCTTACTTCAGTCAAAACACATAGTAGTTCTCTAATTATTGATATTTGGTAAGATACATTGGAACAAATCTTAAAATAAAACCAAGTGAGAAGTGCAACTACCTCAAATTGTACAAATACAGTACACAAGTACATGATTTGATTAGACATAAAATAGTCAGAGTAGGGTAGACTGATTGATGTACATCTGAAATAAAAGTGGGCCGAGGATTGAACCCTGAGAGACGCCACA
>NW_007580105.1:54252-55466 GCF_000690725.1 Stegastes partitus | reverse complement strand
AATTTCTCACAGTTTCAAACTTGGAAAAACACTAACATCTCCTTCATCCTCAGACTCCTCTGACAGTCCTACTATTCAGATGTTATCATCAGTCTCTCAGGATCCAGCAGCTCCTCACCTCCTGGTCTGCCTCCTGACTGGACTAAACTCACCTGTGCAGCGCGTCCTGTGGTGGCTCGATGACACGCCGGTGACATCAGCGGGCACCGAGGGGCCGTGGACCAAGTGGGAGGGAGGCTACAGCGCCACCGCGGTGTTGGAGGTGTCTGTGGCAGACTGGAGGCCCACGTCCTCATACTGGTGTGGGACGATCCAAGAGGGACGAGAGTACAGGAAGAAACTCTGCTCACAGGACTGAGTGGCGACTCTGAGGTCACAGGTTGGAGTCATAGACTGTATAAAATATGGACGTAGCAACCAGCCCCCTTTAATGCCTTCACCTGTGCCATTAAATAGAAACAGGAATTACTTAATTTATCTAAAAAAGCAAGACACTGAATGGACAAAATTAATATACACTTTGGTTTGTTTTACAAGGGTAACCAAAAATATGTAGCTATCATAAATCTCGTTCAATTTTATGTTTGCTGATTCACCAGATTTCAGATTAAAAGTACTAAGATAATGAATATTTGAATGTACTGGTACACTCACCTGTAACAAAGACAGGGGGGAGGCAAGACGATATTTTGATTATTTTGACCAAACAGCAGCAGAGTTTTCTTGTTTCTACTTTCACACATTTTAAGCTGTTGATAGTTTTGAGAGCTGCATTTGTATGAAACAGAGCTTAGGTTGGTTTTAGCCTGTAAATCGCAAAATATGTTTGAAAAGTATGCAGTGTTTAAAACATTGCTAAAATAAGACCATTTATCAGCCATAAATTGTAAAAACACAAAGTTTTCAAACCATATAATAATCTTGAGTGATGCGTTGTTCTGTCAGGAGATTTCATCAAAAATCACTTCATCCTACATGTCTTCTTTGAAATTTCCCCAAAATAAACTGTAAACTGTACCAGCATAAAAATCTGCACTCGTCATGACCAACAGTCACGTGATAAAAAGTTTGATTTCGGTTGAACAGCAGGCTGTGTTTAAAAAATCTTCAAAATGTAAGAGCTAAATATCCACAGCATGCAGACACTTGGGGCAGCAAGGTGGTGCAGTGGTTAGCACTGCTGTCTCGCACCAAGATCGCTGGTTCGCGTCCCA
>NW_007580105.1:43130-54012 GCF_000690725.1 Stegastes partitus | reverse complement strand
TTCACCCTGAGTCAGCTGGGATAGACTCCAGCCCCCCATGACCCTAGTGAGGATTAAGCGGTGTATAGATAATGGATGGATGGATGTTGATTCCATGTTTTTTCAATTTCTACAAAATAAATAATCAAAGAAATGCAATCTTACTTTTTTTTTTTGTGATTTATGCCGTTAAAAGTGTCGCACTGCACAGAAGATATGTTTAAGTTCTCTTTACTTCATGGTTCTGTTTCCATGGAGGTGCAGTGAAAATTAGCCCAGAGTCAGTAAAAATGTGAATTAAGCAAAAAAAAAGCCCAAAAATTGTGAGAAGGTCAGATGGCCAATGAACAATTTGCTTCACATGGAAACAAACTGTAGATCCACACACCAGTGGGCACGGCTGCACAGAGGGGATTAATGCAGAATCGTTATTTTATTTAAAATTTATTGAAACACAGAGCTTAATGACCAAAAAAATGTATCATAATACTTGTGTTTTTGACATTAAATGCACTCTGTCTTGTCTGCTGAGGCTGTTGGTGAAGAAAGAAAACCAGAAGCTCTGAGTGGTTTCTATCAGCTATTCTTTACTGAACACGTGATGCAAAGTCCTGCTTCAAACATCCTGCGGCGAATGTTCATTTAGACTGAACCCAGATTCAGAGTCCCGCAGGATTCAAACTCTGTTTCTTTAATCCGATATGATCAAAGGAAGTTAAATAATACATGCAAAGATACATAACGGTGTAACAGCCGACGCTGCTACGCTGTCACTTTATATGTCGTCTGCCAGAATTTAAAAAAGATACGAGTTTACTCATCAAACACAAAACAAACATTTACAGTTTATCCCCGCCCACCTCAACACTTACATCTTCGTCAGGCTGAGATAAATAGAAGAAAATATTCATGTTTGTACAGAAGAGTATAGATGCAAATCAAATGTACAGTTACATGCTTTCACCATGACAGCTAGTTATCCAGTGTGTTTCATTTGGCAAGAAGATATAAACACCTGTGTTCAGGTAAATCCAGCTGTGACACATCTGTTTTCACCAGGAGGTTTAAAGAGGAACCAAACGATCAACTGGAGTCAGAAACCCAGCTGTCAGATTAAAACTGTGTCAAAATTATATGACAAGAAGTGTACGGAGGTTCTTCTACCTGAAACTATTTTCTCTGTGTTTGTGTCTATTTTTGGTTTTAATTTCATTTTTGGTTAATTAATGTTTTTAATGCATGTTGGACCCGTAAACTTTTTAACGAAAGCCTGATTGAAAACCAGCAGGCTCGAACTAAACTTTAATTTGTTGTTATATTATGTTTCCAGCTGTTTATAACAATAATTTCTGATGTATAACTAATGAAATTTATGCGCCCTGAACCTTGATCAGCAGGTATTAAAAATGATTTATTAGTTTTTCAGTGTGATTTACTGCTTAAATCATTTTCAAGCAGATATGCAGAACAATGTGAGACTTTCTAACATGTTGTGTTATTTGATTTTTTGTATATATAGATTAGAAAATGACACTGAAGGAGAGATGGAGGTTAACAGATTCAGCCTTTAGTCCTGACGGATGATATTTTTTATTCTTGTGCACCAGATGTCCGCTGATGTCACCAACATTTAAAGAAAAGAGTTTTTTTTTCAGGGCTTTGGGAGCTCTGTAGGGAGGTTTGGTTCCTCTTTAAAAAGAAAAGCCCTTAAAGGACAAATGTTTTCCTCTTCACAATCCAATCATTGCATACGGTGGCTGAGACAGAACAAAAAGAACAGCAGGCCGAGACGACTTCTGATCGACCTGATAACACAAAGACTGGAGCCTGTTGTCATTCAGCCTTTGAGTTAATCCAATGATAAAACTAAGACTTTACTAAATGCTGCTCGTTGAGGCCTGAAGCTCAGAATTTGCACTGATTCTGTCATGAATTATGATTGTTGTCAGCCAGCTGTGTTACTCTCCTTTCCAGATGTTTCTGTAATGCAGCTTTGTTGTTCTCAGTGTGAAGAGTTTTTTTTTTAAATAGGAGTTTGAATTGGTTTTATTTAGTTTAATGTTGTAAAATTGTTTGTACTTTCAGTGACGTCTGGTAAAATATATGTCAGCGTAGTCACACAGGGACTGAATAAGTCTAATATTGGGAATATTTTGAATGAACTCTGGTTCTATAGATCTCAACTTGCTTCTCTTTTCTCAAGCTGCGGTCCCATTTGGAATGCCTTGGCCACCATATCTTTATCATTTATGATTTTTTTTCTGATTGGGATCAGCTCCATCTGCTTGTCTTGTCTTATTTTCTTTCCAGATGCGTCACTTTAATTCATTTTGGAAGCCCCTGTACAAAAAGAGGTAGAACGTGTGGTTTCAGATCAGATGAAAGGGTTTCCAACAAAGGTCAAAGATCAAATTTGGTATTTTTGGGGCCTTGAACACTGAACGTGTCTCCGGTCGAGTGGAGCAGTAAAGATGTCAGTAATAACGTGTCTAAAACCAAACTACCGTATGTACAGTGCAAACAGGAGAGCATCATCACCGCTGATAAAGTGTAAACAACACAACGTTTTTACTAGAAGCTCACAAACACAACGAGTTACTTACCTGAACGCTACAGACTGGAGCTACACTATCTACTCATACAGCTGCGTAATCAAGTCAGCGGGTGTCAACAGTAAAGAGTAGAAAGGATAAAAAACTCCTCGAGAACCAGAAATCTCCTGTTCCTCCTCTCAGAGTGTTAAAGTCTTACGCGTCTGAGCGCACATGCTGCGAAGACTAAAAGGGATGCAGAAGAAGAAGCAGAAAAACTCCTCGTCCTTCACGTCTGTCCGCGCAGCCGAGTGCCGCGTCGCCAGAGTTTAACAAAATACAATCAATCAGCTCCGTCCTGAGCGTCCGAGGAAAAGTTCACTTTCAGTGTGAGGACAAGAAGAAGAAGAAGCCGGAGAGGAGACCAGAGTCTGTGTTTGTCCCACATCAGAAGTTACAGGAACAGTTCAATACGTTCACAAACACTCAGAATTCGGTCTCATGTTTGCGTGTTAAGTATAAACCTGCCAGATTATATAAAAATCACAGAGAGGGGTTTATAGAGGAACAGCAGTGTGTCCACCCACCTATTAATGTTGGTTCTTACAAACAAGCTGTTCATAGGTGAGCTGTAGAGCCGCTCTTTACTTGTTAATTTCTCCTAAAACATTGGATGCATTTTTTCATTTGTGAAAGCTTGCTGGTCTGGTTATCATCAAATACTCTTTTTTCTAATTTTTTTGATTTTGACATATGACAGTTTTTCCAGTTTTTGTTCTGAAACAATGAAACAGAAACAGATGAGATTATTTGATGATACACAGACCACAGCTGCATTATGATCCTGATACGCTAGATTCATAGTTTTGTTTCTAGAGGATTTTTATTTGCTAAACCCATTTATTCATGCAATGCATCAGCCAAAAAAATCTACATGCATGTTGCCTGTACTTCATGATGCCCTGCAGCACAGACAACCCCACTGACAGCACAATGTTTAAGTCTTATTCTTTTAGTTTGAAATATTTTTATTTTGTTTTCAAGCTTGAGTTTAGAAGTTCTTCTCCTTTTCTTGGTCTTTTATTTTTGTTGTTGCCTGTCTTATAACATGACCAGCACTCTGGTCAACTGTGGGTGCTGTACAATGTGCTATTTAAATAAATAGACTTGATTTGATTTGATTTGAGTGCAGCTGTTGGCCAAAAGCTGGATTTCAGCTTCATTTTGTTGATGCCTGTGGAAATGAATCCAAACCTTCAGTCACAACAGGCCTACAGACGATTCATTCCAGAACACTGTGTGAAATATGAAACCATTGTAGAAATGGAAAACTAAGGATATCACGGGTGACACTAGCCTGTAACAAGACATTGGGCATGTTTCTGTCCACCGCTCAATTTGACACAACAAAACTCTGATCTAAACCCGCAAAATTTGCTAAAACTCTTTGAAACTTTGGACAGAGCCATGTCAGCTGTTTTCCCTGTCTTAATGCTAAGCTATGCTAACCACATGCTGACTCCAGCTCTACTTAACACACATACATGAGAGCATTTCCCATCCAAAAGTCTACCATAGTAGTGAATAAAAGTGTACAGTGCAAAATATTGAACTATTCCTTTAGTATGGCAGTAAACTCCAGACCAAACAGAATATGGACTGTATGGACGTCAGAGCTAATACAGCAGGTTTGCAACCAGAATGAAGCACTGCAGACCAATCATGACCCGGGGAGCAATCAATTTGCTGTTCTGAATGTAGCAGGATTCATCAGTGAGAATGACTGACCACCATTCCTCACTGCATACACTGCAACATAAATGCACCCAGAATACATACAATCAGTCCACAACTGGAGGTGTGCATTTGTAAATTGTGATTTTGGGCTACATCTTATGCAACAGTAGCTAATTTATGTGAATCCTTGCTGTCTGTGTTTATTTATTTTGAAGTTAAATGATTTCTTTAGCCTAAAATTTACTTTAAAAGTCCTGATACACATTGTTTTACAAGAGTTTCCTGAGTCGCTCTGGTAACAAATTGCAAAGTCAGCACACAATTATGAGAGTAATTCCTATTTTGAATAATACTGAAGTTTTCCTTGAGGAGGTCTGTGATCAGACACCATCATCCACATAATATATCCAAACACAGATCAATGCCACTAATGCAGCGCTTCATTTTGGTTGTAAACATGTTCATTTGTTTGTGCAGCAGTAGCGCTGCTGATTATTTCTGTGGTGAGGAAAACAAACACAGCAGTTTTGGGACAAACTGTGTTTTCTGAGCATTTTCTTATAATTAATTCAAAATACACCGTGATGTGTCTTTGCAATAATATGTGGAGTCTGGTCTGGTTGGTGAACTGCTGTAGCAGGAATGCTAATGGATAACATATCAGCTAGCCTAGATGTGCTACAGCCAGTCATTGTTGATGAACAAATTATGGTATTTTGAATTACCAAGTTTTACCACGTCCAGTTTTTAAGGGTGTATAGCATTTATTTACCCAAACTATTATCTAACAAGCTTGCTAAGAGATGCTACCAACAGTCAAGAAGTTAGCAGGAGTCTTTGTTGTTAGTTTGTGACATTAAATTCTATCAGTAAATCATATGCTTTAAGATTAGGATTTAGAATTTTGGTGGTTAAATTTCTTAGTGTTTGATGAAACACTGATATTCCCAATGGACTAATCTTTTCATTGTCTTTGCATTTCCTACAAGATGTTACCTGCTTACTTGCTAG
The DNA here is from genome assembly GCF_000690725.1 of Stegastes partitus. Classification (NCBI taxonomy): domain Eukaryota; kingdom Metazoa; phylum Chordata; class Actinopteri; family Pomacentridae; genus Stegastes; species Stegastes partitus. The sequence continues at coordinate 48,754 of NW_007580105.1, read as the reverse complement.
CTAAATGGTTAGCAAGTTAGCTGTGGCTTGTAGTTAGTGACAAATAAATGCATGTTGGTCTTCTCAAGACTTTTACGGCACTTGGACGCCAAGCATGTGGTGTACATGGCTTCCTGTGTCCTAATCACAAGCTCACAAGTTTCACTTAAAGGAAGCATTACCAGAATCAATGTTTGTTTATGTCATGTAAAAACACTTTTTGCTAGTTATAGGAGCAGTTTGTTCACTTAACAATTGCAAATGTTCATCCATATTGTTAGTTATCACTTTGAAGTGTTAGCCATACTGTACTCTTTATGTAAAATAATGTTTTTGTGCCACAATTCTGCAGAAAATTTGGATGTCTGGCTTGCAGCTAGAAAACTAGCATATTGCTAACTCCCTTTGACAAGCCTATACTTGTCTTGTAAAAAATGTGTATATAATTTTATATTTGACTAAAGACTGATGAATTTTTAATGTTTTATTATCTAAATGAGGAATTACGCTTTGTCCACGTAGAAACCTCTGTGTTGTTTTCCTCACCACAGCAACAGATGTGATAAGTCCTGATATGAGACAAATGTTTTTTCTTTATCTCCAGCCTCCAAACCAGAAGCTGTAGAAACATCCAACAAACCCTCAGTGAGTCAGTAGCACGTTAGCCTGTTAGCCTGTTAGCTGACAGCTGAGCTACAGAACAGGTGATACTGGTTAAATGTTAGCTGGGTGTTATGGAAGCTTTTGGTTCTTGTGTAATTTGGTCCCAATAAGTTAGTTTAGATGTTTGTAAAGAGCTCAGCTGTGTGATGCTTGCATGACAGTAAAACAGTAATCACTGGCAGTGGGCGGTCTTACTGGCAGGCTCCGCCCCTGCTGTGAAGCCATTGCTGAGATTGTTGGGACTCGGGGGCGTGGCCTCAACTCTGGGCGTGGCCTCTATGACAGAGCAGCTTTTCTGCGGCAGTCGCGGTTGGACCAACATGCTTTTGGGGATGACGGACGCCTGTCGCATCCCGTCAACACGCAGCGGCGGTCTGGTGGGGGCGGGGCCTGTGGGCGTGGCATCGGAGCTTGGCGGTTTTGGGCTGCATGGAGGGGAGGGGCTGAGGGCACTTTGGTCGGCAGACTTTGATTCAACTTCCTGCGGCAGCTGCTGGTCCGGGGATGGAGCCTTTTTGTCTTCAGTGGCGGGACTTTTGGACTCAGGAGGCGGGTCCTGCTGCATGCTGCTCTGCCGAGAAGTCCCCGAACCTGGAATCTCGCAGCTGTCGGTGCGACGCCGCGAGCCCTCATGCATCCGACTGGTGGCCACGACGGCCTTCATGGCAGCCTGCCGACACACATACACACAGAAAACACACGTGGTTTAGCCAACACAGCAAATTAGTAGCTAGGTTTTTCGCGTCACGTAGACAGAAGTTGTCTGTAGGGAAGGTGGAGTGGCTACACTGAGACATTAGCAGCTCCTGTTTGTAATGTACCCACTGATGTCGAGACACCCATACCTGGATTACTATGATACTAAAGCAAATTTAAATATGTAGTGATTCTCAGACAAAATCTGAGTCTTCAAAGATCTGAAGGTATCAAAGCAGATGTATTTGTGCCCTGCTGAATGTCCCTGTCTGTTACACTATCCTTACACTAAGCCTGAATCTGAACAAGTTTAAAATACCATCCTAAATGCTAACCTAAATTACAAAGAACCAGGGAATACTTTGTCTATTTTCATCTAAATGGGACTCGATTTGATCCTTTTTTTAATTTTATTTCAACCTTCCTCCTCCAGCTGAGTTTGTCACGCTGCGCTCAGGTATACCTCTACGCTACATTCAGTTTTCTAAGTGGCTACTAGTCAGACAATCAGGCAGCAGATTAAGATCTCATCCTGAAGTTTAAAAAAAAAAACCTTTCTGAAGATGGAATTGGGTTTCAGGTCAAAGTGATTTTTTTCATTTTCGTGATGAGAAAAGAAGAAATGGTGCGCTTCTATCTCAGCTCTGCTTTTGCATTCTTCACACAAGTATATGTGACCGAATGAAAATATGTGTTATCTCTATTTGCACCAATCATAACATCTCACGCCTCGATGTGACAGCAGAATGTTGACCTCGCCTCCCAGTGTGGAACAACGGGTATCAACGATACAAGTAAAGATGTGGCTGAACAACATGTCGCACAAACTAGTTTGTTAAAAATGTAGAGGGACCTTTGACATCCCCAAAGTCAATTACTGTGTTAAGCTCTGTGATACTGTTGAGTTTCCAAAAGACTGTACCGTAACCACTGGACTATTAAGCGCACTTGAATATAAGTCGCACTCACTAACATTAAAAAGAAAACAGGTTTTGAACATATATAGTCGCACTTGTCTATAAGCTGCAGGTGTCCACATTGTAACATGAGATATTTACACAGAAAGATGTATTTTTTTAAAACTTTTAATTAAATACGAACCAGTAACATACACAATACAATACAGTAAATGTTTTTTTTCCGAACAGTGCCTGTAACGCGGCTGGTTAAAAAAAATAAAAATACAGTGGCCTACCAGGAAAAGTCATTGATCTCTATCTTCATCTTCCTCCTGCACTAAAACCACTAAAGTCGTCTTCTTCAGTGTCAGAGTTGAACAGCCTCAGAGAGACTTCATCACACACTTCCTCAGTCTCTCTTTTGTTGTCGCTCTCAATGTCACTTTTGTCTCGAGGCAAATTCGTAAAACTTGTAAAAATCCACGAATTAGCCGCATCATTGTTTAAGCCGCAGTGTTCAAAGTGTGTGAAAAACGTAGCGGCTTATAGTCCAGAATTTACGGTAAATAAAAACCACCTAACACAGTATAGAACTTTCAGTATCATCGAGCCTAACCTTAAGTTTGCGTCGAGCGTTGAACTCCTGCAGCTTTCTCTGGGTGGTGTCCATGTGGGAGAACCGGGCAGCTTTACCCAGCACCCAGGGGTGCTGCAGGGCCTCCCGCACGCTGAGCCGCTTGTGAGGGTCGAGAACGATCAGCTTACTGACCTGCAGACAGGCCAACAGGGACAGGACAGAGCTCAGACTCCTCAAGTCCTTCAAGTCAGGGTCAAGTCTATCCAAGCCCAAGTCTTTTCCAGACAACTTCAAGTCCCACATTAAAGGTCCCATAAGGTGAAAATACACTTGTGTTTTTTCTGTCCTTGTATGGCCTTCTAGCTTTACAGGCCTGTAAGATCTTTATTTAGTATTTAGGTATAAATTGAAGAGAAGGTAAATGAAGTTAAAAATGTGCATAATCCTGCCCCCTCACTGCCTGCTGCTTCCGACGTGAGTCATTCAGAATACGTAGCTACCTCACAGTCCTCACAGTTACTTGACTTTGCAAAGCTGCTTCTGCTAACATTAAACTGTCTCAGATAGAACTAAAGCACACCAAATGTTTTGCTGTCGGCTGCAACAGTGAACATGAGAGTCTTCATGCGCTCCCGTCTGTTCTGAGGAACTGAAGATCCAGTGGATTACATTTATTTTTGAAGGGAATTGTTAGCAGCGAATGTGGCTAACGTGCACAGGTCAGAGCTCTGTTGAAACTGGAAGGCTGTGGGACCTTCAGAGATGGTGGAAACCTTAAGATTGATTTTAAGCCTGCAAACAAGGAATGGGAGGGTGACTGTGTTTTTGTGTCAGCTGTTGTAATTTGCTGAAAAGGGGAACAATGTGGGACCTTTAAGTCTCAAGTCCTACCAGACAAGTACAACAGTCATTCACAGCGCGATCCAACTGTGTCCTAAGTCATCTCAGAATATATTCAGGTTATTTTAGATAAGTCCTTGAGGTGTCGAGCTATTAGGTCTCGAGTCATTAAAGACAAATCTGATGTTATCACAGGAAAGTTCAACATAAGAATTATTCATTCCAGACAAGTACAAGTTACGTCTCAACTCATTCCAAGCAAGTGTCGAGTTCCATCTTCGTTCAAGTTCAATGTTACTTGAAAATGTCAGTGCAGCGGAAGAACTCACCAGATCCTTGGCATTGAGGGAGACCTCGTCCCACCAGGGGGACACGAACTCATAGTCGCAGTTGAGGATGCGGCTGTACATGTACTGATCCCCCCGCGGGTCAAAGAAGGGCTCAAATCCACAGAGTCTGGTGAGCAGGAAGCAGTAGTTGAACTCACAGTTAGAGGTTCAGGTGACCGGAATTCACAACATGGCTGTCTTTCAACTCATGATGAACACGTTGGCTCAGAAATTAGTCACAAAAATAAACATTACAGGACAATCTGTAAAGTGTTAAAACACCCTGTGTTGGCATATTCGGCAAAGTACCAAAAATGAAAGTATTATACAACCTAATTTTTTAAAATGTTAAAATATTACTGGATTATTATCAATAATGCATAGAATCTAAATCTTGATATAAATTATTCATCAGTTGTTGAGCCTTAACATGGGACAATGCTAAAATAAGAAGACAAGAAATAGATAAAAGGCTTGGAGTCTGCAAAATGATGCCAATTATGCCACATGACATCTAGAAGAGGAACCACAGCGGTGTGTTGTTATCGACTCTGCTGCTACATCAAAGCCATCTGAAGGCACCATTAACGCCCAATTAATGTCTGAAGAGAACAGATAAACAGGATGCAGTGTTTCACATTATGTCATCGCCTTTAATGGCTCCTGTGAGACAAACGGAAGACCATAAAACACAGATATGAGATCTATACTGACAAGAATGAGAGAATGAGTCAGTAATGAATCAGTTCAGTGTGTGTTGTGTGCAGCGAGGTGTTGGACTCACAGGATGTAGAGGATGACGCCCACCGACCACATGTCCACCTCGGGGCCGTAGGCATTTCCCCGCAGGATCTCAGGAGCTGCAGGCAGAGCAGTCTGTTAGCCGCCAGATGGATGACAGAAGCTCTAACTGAGAGTTCCGTGAAATCCCACAGAGCAGCGGCTGCCTGAACGCATCACTGCCCACATCCAAATATTACAGCAACACAGGTGAATAAACACATCTACTACTGATACTGCACCATGTACCACTGACACTACACCATCTACTGCTGCTACCGTATCATTTACTACCTCTTCTACACCATCTACTGCTGCTGCTGTACCATCTACTACAGTACCATGTGTGTATCATGTAGTTCTAATGATACTGCAACACCTATAACTGATACTACACCATGTACTACTGCTATTCCATCAACTATTTCTACTACCACATATAGATATATATACCATCTACTACTGATACTGCACCATGTACCACTGACACTACACCATCTACTGCTGCTACCGTATCATCTACTACCTCTTTTACACCGTGTACTACTGCTACTGTATCATCTACTACAGTACCATGTGTGTATCATGTAGTTCTAATGATACTGCAACACCTACAACTGATACTACACCATGTACTACTGCGATTCCATTATCTATTTCTACTACCACATATAGTACTGATACTACACTAAATACTACTGCCCATCTACTACTTCGACTGCACCATCTACTACTGATACTACACTTTGTGTTCCTGATACTACAACATCTATAACTCATACTTCACCTTCTACTACTGCTTCTGCATTATCAACTACTGCTATAGAACCATCTACTACTGATACTACACTATGTGTTACT
>NW_007580105.1:38781-42824 GCF_000690725.1 Stegastes partitus | reverse complement strand
AGATTTAGATAGCAATTTACTTATTTTAGTGTTAGCCAACAATTTCAGCTGTTAGCTATATATTTTATGCTCAGATCTGCTCAAATTCATTCAATTCTTTCATTAAATTGTAACTTTATTTTTGAATTAAGGCAATCATTTTTTAATCTCCTCTGGCTACTGCAGAAGTACCCTGTGGGATACTCCTACTACATCTATTACTGGTCCTACACTTTTTACTACAACTACTAAAATATGTAAAACTTCCACTAATGTTGCTACTATTTACTTAAATACACTTACTACATTTATTATTCCCATTACAACACCTAATCCTGCTACTAAATCGTGCATTATTGTTGGTTCAGCTTCTGCACAGTATAGTTTTTTGCGCATCACGTCTGTGTACCTACCACAGTACCCTGGAGTACCACATACAGTCTTCATGGTCACCTGGTCATCGATGATTTTGGAGAGACCAAAGTCAGCTGTAAGAGAGGAGCACACTTCCTCATTAGAAGTGAATTGAGATGAAATATTTCATTAAAAATTGGTGCGTGTTTCTGCTGTTTCTACGTAAATAGAAACGAGGGGGTGAAGCAGCGAGGAGTGGAGGTGGAAGAGAATGTGTTTCTCTGCAGGAGAGTCTCTGAACTAAAGGAAGGTGTTGGCGGAGAGAAGTCTCGCTCAAAGAGAGCGGAGGCTGAATGTGGGCTCCTTCCATCTGTAAGTGTTAGCCAGGGGCTCACCGGCCATCTGGCTGCAGAGAGGCTTCTCCAAAAACGGACCAAATAATGAACCAACAGAGGACTGATGGCCACTGGAAGAAAACGCAATTGTGTTTCTATACTGATTTATATTCCTGAGATGCGGAGAAACTGCTGTGAAAAGATGTTGATGTGTTCAGGTTTCAAAAGTTTAGGCCACTCCATGAAATCGGGGAATAAATAGTTTTATTTTTATCCGTTTGTAGCCTAATAATCAATAAACTTTCTATCATATTTGATGTTTAAGCAGTTTTGTTACCTATCTTCAGCGGAGCGTCCAGAGACAGGTCGGCGTACAGCAGGTTCTCCGGTTTGAGGTCACGATGCACAACACCGTTCTCATGTAAATACTGAAACACAGGAAACAACATGAGTGGAAAAAGCCCTCATCATCTTCATCACAAAATTGTCACAATACAACAAACTAGAGATGTAAAGAAAGGCTGATGTGCAGGTGTTGGGATGGGGGTAATTGGTGTCAGTGAATTATAATAGTGCAAAATCATGACATCACTTCAGAATATTCTGCTGTTATTACAGACTGTTTACAAACTGATGTTTGACTATCCCACTTTTATTAAAGTCAGTGAACTAAACACTTTTCTATTCCACATATTTCTAATCACAGACGTATAAAACAGCTCTCGACTCAGATGTTGAGAAACTGCTATATGAAGATGTTGATGTGTTCAGGGGCTGCAGGATGTTTCTCTCCACTGCAGATTAACGCCACACTCACATCTGATACAACAAATACAACTGTACTGTAATCCTAATACACACAAATATTAACACATGTAAACACACACACACAAATACACACATAAGCACAACACGCATATATAAACAGGCGTATGTTTCTCTGCGTGGGAAATGTAGGTCAGCTGTGGTCAGCGTGTGTGTGAGTGTGTGTGTGTGTGTGTGTGTGTGTTAATCCTCTCTGGTTTTAATCTGTTCAGCAGCAGGATGGAAGCTGCTGTTACATAAGAGACCTGCAACCGCTGCACGCTGCTGCCATGTGCAACAATGATGCTCCAGCAACACCTGCAACTGAACATAGCAACCAGAGCAACACCTGCTACTGCAACAATACAGTAACACCTGCAACTAATGCAAGCTAACCAACTATAGCAACTCCCACACTATAGTTACACCTGCAACTGAACACAGATTACTGATTAAACAATACAGAAACCACTTAAGTATATACATACACCATATAGTAATATATATGTGTGTGTGTGTGTGTGTGTGTGTGTACGTTTCCATACATATCAAATTACATTTGTTTATACAACAGGGTTTAAAGCAGCCAAAAGTCATTGACAACATGTGCATCTTGAGGTTTTCTTGAAAATATCACTAGAGGAGGAACATTTATTAAAAGACGAAGGTTGTTCCAAAGCTTTGGAGCTGACAATGTAATGTCTCGCTCTCCCCTCATCCACCGTCCTTCATCATGGAACAGTTAACAGCAGCTGTTCTAAGGATCTAAGGGGACTTGAGGTGGAGGTGAGACAGACTAGATATATACCCAGGTGCCAACCCTTGCATGGCTTTATAGACAAATAAAAGAATCTTAAAATTGAGTCTGTTCAACTCTAACCAGTGTCGGGATGAAAGTACAGGTGTAATGCTTTCCTTTTCTTTTGGTAACAGTTGAAAGTCTTGCAGCAGCTGCAGACAAGACAGTAAGGACTGACCAATACTCAGATACTATCATTTATAATGATCTTGCCTTGAGGAAATTAGTACAGTCATTACCGTCTTCATGTCTTTAAGGCTGAGAATGGACTCAGCTGAAAGTAGCATCCTCAAACTACAAAACTAATGTGTCTGTCAAATGTCAAAGTGGGGTCAAAGATGACACCAAGATTCCTGACATGGGCTTGAAGAATTACTGTTAATGGTCCTTGATGGCTGGTGATGGCTGCTGTTTTGTGACCAAACACAATCACCTCAGTGCTACAGTGGTTCAGCTGTGGATAGTTGTAGCAGCACTCCACCTGCTGAAGACAGGCCCAGAGAGGTGCAATGGAGGGTTTATCTGAATTTAGTTGGAGGTATATTTGGGTGTCATCAACATAGCAGTGGAAATATACCGTTTGTTTACAGAACATGGAGCAAAAGGGCAGCGTATACAGTGACTGAAAAAAAATTGGCTCTTGAATTGTACCTTGAGGTACTCCACAAGTAATCGATGCAGGAGAGGATAACTAAAAAATTATGTGACTGACTGAAGCCTGATTAGAATTTTTCAAACATGATATTATACTGTAAATAAGTGTTTGTTATTGTTCTTTCCATGGTGGTAGGAGAATCATCAGTTAATAATTAGTAGCTTTTATCAGTATGTTTATGACTCTGCTCTTTATTACATTTGTTAATTATGTCTCTGGATTGAGTCAAACAGCTCCCACAACATTATAAATATTATTTAATGCCAACAAACATCCTTATCAACACCTGTGTTTTATTTCCTGAGCTGGTCTTGCCAGGCAGACGTTCCTCTCAGCCTATGAGTGTTATCCATTATAATTACTGACAGAAGAGCAGCTGTGACAAAGGCTTCCTACCAGCTTCAGGTTTTTTTAATTCCAGCTGGCAATAATTAGATGTTATTATGATTATTACTGACTTTTAAAATCAGTTCTGTCTGTGAACAGCACAGTGTTGTATAAGCATTAGAGTGAACACAGTTTTTATTAACCATCGCATGCTGACCTTAAAATGTGATTTAGTGCCACTGTAACTTTGATTAAATCTGCTGAGAAACAGGAAGATGTGATTCATCAGGTGGAGGAGGGCTCCCTCCTACATAAGAAACCAAACTGAACCTGCCACTGAACAGTTAGTAAGAAGACTTCTGTTACAACTGAATATGGTTTCTGGGTGAATGGAAAGATAAATTCTTTCCTTTCAGTTGGATATCAGTTTTATCTCTGTGCATCTAGTGCAGAGATGTTTGTCTGAGCTAAGTGTGAACCTGAAACTGCTAACCTCGCTCCTTTCAAAGTGCTAAGATAATGTTACATCTAGATTTATTTTGAGAGGATGATGATCTGCTGAACCCATGACACCTTTCAGATCTAAAAACACCCAATTCCTAGGTGAGGTTGGATGTGGGGCTCCAGATGCTGAACAGATGGTGAGGGAGGCAGTAATCTAATATGCAGGTAAATGGATCCACTGATTGATCAGAACCTGAAAATTCAGACAGAAGTGAACACTGAAACCAGGGCTTGGTTTCCATAGTTCTACAGTTCCTGTCTTTGTAGAGGACAGCATTTCTGTAGT
>NW_007580105.1:29797-38341 GCF_000690725.1 Stegastes partitus | reverse complement strand
CCTGTAGAGGACAGTGTATGTGTGGTTTCTGGCTATTCCTGTAGCTGTAGGTCCTACAAATAAAAAGCTAATAAGCGAACAGACAGAAAACTAAAGTATCCTACCGCCACAGCCTCCAGAATCTGTTTGATGACGTGAGCGGCGTCTCTCTCGCTGTAGTAGCCGCGCTCCACGATCCTGGAAACAAAAATACAGTCAGAACATGACACGATTTTAACACAGAGAGAAACGTGACACCTGAATCCACACACCAGCGGGTGTATCGTCTTCATGCCACCTGAGATTTCATGCCTGATATCTGCAGCCTGATTTGCTACACCTCTGCAGCTCACTAATGAACATCTGTCTGGTTTACTGCTTCATGCTGGATCTGTTATTCTCTGGGCGCCCTGACTTCCTGGAGTTTCTGCCTGGAAATCTCATGGTGGCTGGAAAATCAGAGCACTCAGAACTGATTGAGTATCCTCGACCACATCCACTGCTCGAAGGAACATGTTCCAAATGCTCCCTGGGAGTTATAAAATGCTTGTAGCAGCGCTGGTAGAAAAACTTGGATTCTTTACTGTTGTGAAAGGCGCAATACCCTCCTGCATTCAAAACGTATCCAATTAAAACCTATCGTTGGGAACATGGTGTAGTGTTACTAAACGACTGCAGCGACTGCAAGACTTGAAGCTAAATCCTGATTTATACCTAATTGACAAGTCCCACGGTGCAATCATTCATCCTGGAAAAGGTAGTCATGTTTCTTTATGGCATCTTAAAGGATAAATCTGGTTTATTTCAACCTGCTGTTATTTCTATTAGTGTGACTTTTTATTTTTATTTTCAAGTTTCATGTCATTTTGGGCAAGAATGAATCATTCTGATGAATTTCCAAATCATTTCAAATCACTTTTGAGTATTGTTGGACAAGTTTTTGTGATTTTGGACAGATTAACTCATTTTCAACAACCACTCATCACACTTAAATGACCTGTGACCATGAGGGGATCCACCCTTACATTTAGCTGCTGAGCTTCCACAAAGTTACACATGGAAACAAACCAGTGGATAATTTTGTCAGTAATTAGGTCAGACAGCAAGTATCCTGGATGGACATCACTAATGCAGTTAGCTAAATGTCAGTTCCAGGCAACCAGTTTATGCGCTTCCTTTGAGTCTGACTGAAAACAAAAAAGGACTCATATTAAATAAAATAAAAATCAACAGCACAACAGAGTTGAGAGTGCAAAGTTACCATCACAGATAGAGACACAACAGACACATAATGGGGTAATGCAGCAGGCTGAAATAAACCAGAAGGATTCTTTAAATCTGAGCTCCAAAGTGTGCAGATACTCGAAGTCAGAGAGCAGGATGGATTCTGTAAGCATGACGTCATTACTTTTACACAAAAGGGCTGTCAGAGGGTCCAGACTTGGTTTTGGGTCAGAATCGGGGTTTAGGATCCAGGGAATAAGTTGTGTCACTGTTGCTTGAGTACAAACGGGTGTGTTGTAAATGTACCTGTCAAACAGCTCTCCTCCAGTCACCAGCTCCAGCACCAGAGCGATGTCAGTGTCCGTCTCAAAGATCTCCTTCAGCTGGATCTGAAGCCCAAACATGAAGATGGAGGTGAATTAAAACTTCATCAGCATAGATACACAGCTGAAACCAGAAGTTTACATACACTGTATAAAAAGAAACAGAACCTTTGTTTTCTCACGGTCTGACATTAAATGTGACTAAACTTTTCCTGCTTTAGGTCAGTTAGGATTACCAACATTATTCCTATTTGCTAAATGCCGGAATAATGAGAGAGAATTTTTTTTATTATTTTCCTCAAAGTCAGACGTTTACATCCATTTCTTTAGTATTTGGTAGTGTTGCCTTTAAACTGTATGACTTGGGTCAGATGTTTTGGGTTTCCTTCCACAAGCTTGTCACAACTCTTTGATAGAGTTTTGGCCCATTCCTCCTGACACAACTGGTGGAACTGAGCTAGATTTGTTGGCCACCTTGCTTTACCTGCCTTTGCAGCTCTGCCCACAAATATTCTCCAGGATTGAGATCAGGGCTTTGTTTGAAAACACTGACTTTCTTGTCCTGAAGCCTCTTTGTAACTAACCTGGTTGTATGCTGAGGGTCATTGTCCATTTGGAAGACCCATTTGCGCCCAAGCTTTAACTTCCTGGCTGATGTCTTGAGATGCTGCTTCAGTATTTCCACATAATGTTCTTTCCTCATGATGCCATCTATTTAGTGAAGTGCACCAGCCCCTCCTGCAGCAGAACACCCCCACAACATGATGCTGCCACCCCCGTACTTCACAGCTGGGATGGTGTTCTCAGGCTTTCAAGCTTAACATAACTTAGAATATGGGAAGTATGCTGCTGATTATTGAATAACGTGAGCTTGTTTTATTGGTTCATGTGTTAGTTTGTGTGTGTGAACTGCAGCTGTCATTTAATTCTGATTTTAGGTTTTAACCCCTCAGCCTTATATTTTGAAAAGAATCAACTCTGCTTCTAAATCGTTTGAAAGCACAAAACCTAACAATCAAAGGGTGTAAAACATTTTAAGATGCCAACACCAAAGCAGCAGTAATGTCTTATTTCTTGTAGTAAGAGTGTGCACACAGTGAAATGGTCGTTTCATAACTTTTCCACTGTCTACGAGGGCACATGCTCAATGAATCACTGCATGCTACACACTGTTTTCACTGTCAGCGTTCAATGAGCTACATGCTTTTAGCCCATTTTGGTAAAATAGGGTTTGATTGTTAAGAGCTTCACAACTAGTGGGAGACAATAGATGAAAATGAGCCTTTAAGGTTCCCTGGCTCATTCTTTCATTCATCATCCAACAGTCAAATCAATACATTAAATGAAATAAAACAGTTTCCTGCCGCAGTAATAGTTTCTCTGTCATGCTGTAGATTCAAGGTAGAACAATTAGTTGATTAGTGGCCAACTGTTACATTAATCAACAACTATTTTGATAATCAGCGAATCAGTTTGAGTCATTCTGAATATTTTCTAATGTCGTTCCTCTTCTATGACAGTAAACTGAATGTCTTTGGGGTTTTTTTTGCGAATCACTGATCAACATTTTCTGACATTTTATAGACCAAAAAACTCATTACATAATCCAGAAAATAACAGACATATTAATCAATTCGTTGCGGCCTCACATCCACCAACCAGAGCAGCAGAATACAGAACAAACACCAATTCTGATCCAGCATGAGAACAGTTCCACATACACAACAACCGACGGCGTATTTAATGAGAACCTTTTTTTTATTCCAGCTTCCCGTGGTTTGCACCGACTGATCCTGCTTCTCTGATGCGTCTTCACTTGATATTTAAAATACAGAGCGAGTGCTCTAAAGCGTCTGAACTTTGCAAATGACAGCCGTGAAAATGTGGAGGTGATAATAAAAAGACGTTTTAAATGTTCCCAGGCGTCATATGTCCCAGATTCAGCTCACCCAGGACGTACAACAGATAACAGTCACATGCCTGGATGAAATAGCCTGAATCTGATGAAAATTGAGCTGTTTTTTGCTTTTAAAACATTAAAAACATTAACACTTGAATTCACAGTAGAGCTCAAGTACTCAGGAGATGAACTCTGGTCCAAACCCAGAAATACAGTTTAATCTGCATCCAACTCTCGTCTCATTCCAGTTCCTCTTTAGGCAAACTTTCAGTCATCGAGATTGTAGCTCAGGTTGAAACAACATGTTAAAAGTCAGCCATGCAAAGCAAATAGAGGTGCAGTGAAAATATGCAGCTAATTTCATTTTGTTCTGCCTGTGAGCAGCTGGTGCATACGATGATACAGCCAGACATTAGGAAAACCAAACCGTCCTCAAATCAGCACATCACAGTGCAAGCAGAGAATAAAAAAAATAAAAGTGAACTGATTAAATATGCAGATGATGAAATCAGTCATTAGTCATTAGTTAATTTTACTTCTGAAGATGTTTCATATCCACAAGCTTCCACTGTTGGCATTTTCTAACACTTCATCTTTTGCACTGACTTCCTCCGACTGTGACTCAACTGTCTGTGTGAACAACGAAGGATCTAGAAACGACTCCACAGCAAAGAAACACCTGAGCTGCAGGAAACGTTACATCACAACATCGTCTTTGTGATCAATCAGTCTGGATCAAACCAGGAGCAGTGATCTACAGAAAACTCACGGTTTTATTCACAGACACAGATGTTTGGATTCACACTTGCGTTCATGCTTCACGACGTGATGAATGACCTGTTCTCTTCAATTACAGCTGAATGTCAGTGATTTGGGATGTGACCTGGACTAGTCCTCTAACTCACAGGTTCTGGATCTTTTCAAAATAACAGACACTCATGAGCTCCACTGTCCCTGGAGGAGGATTTATAGTAATTTAATAAAGGCTAGTAGCAGCATGCATGAGTCAAACTGACCTCCATGTAAAAACTGCAGTCCTGAGTAAACATACAGTATGTGATGATCTGCAGACTCCCGTATGTGTAAACTTACATTGCTGGAATTTTTACGTATTTGTTTCCTTTCAACCTTCAACTCATCTAATGAGGCAGGTGAGGATCATACGTGTAGCGCAGCAGGTCCATTCTGGGTTTCATTATATTAGCATGGTTTTATAATACTCAGCTATATCTACATTTTGTACGAACTATGGCTAAAATATGCTGCTTCTAATCATTAAAAAAAAAAAAAGATTTCCCAAAATCATCTTGTGACCCTCTAGGGGTTCCTTATCCCCAGCTTGGGTACCACTGCTGTAAAGACTCACTTGGACTAGTTAGCAGCAGTGATCAACCAATTATCCGATCCAATATTCAGCATTTTATTGGTTCTCGGTATATTTTAATGTGCTACTTTGGCTTGGATGCTTTTCTCCATCTGCAGTCACTGTGTGTCCCGCCCACAGCATCTGATAGGCTACACATAGCGATTAATAGCCTATAAACCTTAAAGGATAAAGGTTAGAAAGCTTTCTTTTATTTAAACATAACTAGACAAAGGCATTTCGATGTGTGTTGCTTGTGTTATTCTAAATGTTGACACCGAGATTTTCGGTTTTATTCCGAATATAAATCAGTTCCAAATGTGGTTATCAATCTCCTTGATAGCTAATAATCCATATCTACACTAAAGGAAAAACACATCGTCGACCTCCAAGAGCACAACCTCATGTAAACTTCATTTTCACTCGTCTCCATGGAAACACACAGTTAGCGGTGCCGAGGGAAACGTGGATACTCACGATGTTCGGGTGGGAAAGACGCAGCAGGACGCCGATTTCAGTGCGCACGATTTTCTTGTCGATCTGCGGCAGAAAAAAACAAAATCAGACAACGCAACAAAGATCTGATGAGAAGTCAGCCCAAACCCAGAACAAAGACTGGAAGAACTTGTAACAGCTCCATCTGAGTAATTTCTCCTGATTTAAATGGTCAAACAAATCAGTTGTGTTGCCTTGTGATGTGGCAACATTTGCAAAGCACTGATGACGGAGAACCTGTTTTTGGTCAACATTGCCAAAATACTTCGATACAACTGACTAGAGCTGGACGATTATGGTCAAAATGAAGACTGCAAGTATTCTGATATTCAAGATTGTGATCACTAGTATTTAGCACAATTATTCATTGATTTTAAAGGCAATATTTTTATTGGCCTTTGACACTTAAATAAACAGAAACCTACTTTTACTTCTATGCTGCGCTACATTTCTGCTAATGTACAAATCTGCATCAGGAAAAGACTCAAAATAATCTTTACATGAATTCAGGGCATCGCTTAGAGGCTAAATATCAATAAAATTGTACCAGAAACACCTCACTTGCTAAACAGCTACTTATGAATAGGTACTATAATTCACCAATGTTCCTTCAACGCCTCATGTGCAGGCTGCAGTAGCAGCCAGCTCGGCATCGTGTACAGAGAAGCTTCTAGTCTCCACTCAGTTACTGCAGCAGCTCAGACAGCTGTGTGACCAAGAATTACTTTGAAAAGAGTGAAATAAGCAGTTTTAATGTTAGATTTACCTGAAACCAAGTGATTCTATCTACATGGGCTGTTTTTTATGAGTGGAGATTTTAAAAGTTAGCATCACAGTCGAGTATTTCGACTAAATTGTGGGAAAAATCATGATCATGATAATTATTCTGTAACTGATGCAGACCTACAACTGATTTGCTTCTTTTCACAACCAAATTGTTTTTCTCTTCAGTCTTTCTGTCTTGTTTCTCGTTTGTTTTGCTGTGGACATGTGAAGGCGGGCTGCAAGGTGGCTCGGTGGTTAGCACCATTGCCTCGTGGCAAGAAGGTCGCCGGTTCACGTCCCAGTGAAGATACCCGGGATCTTTCTGCGTGGAGTTTGCATGTTCTAATTGGTGATTCTAAATTGTGCGTAGGTGTGAATGTGAGTGTGCTTGTCTCTATATGCAGCCCTGTGATAGACTGGTGACCTGTCCAGGTGTCCCCTGCCTTCACCCTGAATCAGCTGGGATAGACTCCAGCCCCCCATGACCCTAGTGAGGATTAAGTGGTGTATAGATGATGGATGGATGGACTATACCATGATGTGTTTGAGTAAAGTCTGCTGGTTTAATCTTAATCTCAGTCTGAGTGTATTTTGGGGAAACCTGCTGCAGCTAATTAACAGAACAGAACTTTAGCAGAATTTGCTTCGTGTGTTGCTGTTCATAATGTTTTGGCTCATCTGTGCACATGCTGTTATCTATGACGTCTCCTTCGTGTCGGGTCGCTCACCGTTTTCTTGAGGACTTTGACAGCGTAGGGTTTCTGGGTCTGTTTCTCCTCACAGCGGTACACGATGGACGTCGCTCCTCTGAGACAAAACACAAAACAAGCAGAGTTAAACCTAAAAACTTCCCAAAACACATGCAGGGTGCATTTGTGCCACTTCAGGGAACACAAATATGCCAAGTGCACTTTCTACCAACCAGAGCAGGGTTTTTGGAGAAATCTGTTGTTGACATGCAAACGTTGCCTTTTCTGGAAATGTATGCAAATTAGAGCATCATGTCGATATGAAAAATAACTGTCTGAGTGTAACTAATGAGCTGGAGAAGTTTCACAGTGATGTCTGTTTTCATTTTTACCACATATACCTGCAGTGTTCTGCTTTAATGTGCACCTGAAATCTCTGGTGACTAGTTTTAATTACAGGTATGTGTCTTGCTCAAAATGATATTTCTTTATTGAATGTTTTTAGTCTTGTTTAGGCGTAATAACAACCTCTTTTATATCCTGTATATCTTTACTTATTTTAGATATTTTTAATGCATGTAACAGTTGGTGTTCCTGGAACTTTTGCACTATTGTATGTTCAGGAATTTCATTATCCTCTATTGAACCTACAGTATTTATAAAAATACTGGGAGTTTAAACATGCCTTTCCACCAGACACTCCAGGAACTTTATCCCAAGAACCAATGCAGAGAACGTTTTTAAATTTGTGTTTCCACAGCAAACCCCCAAACATTCACAAAATGAGTCTGCTAATGTGTCAAAAGCACAACAGTCTCAGAGCAGAGCAGCCTGTCTGCAGCTTTGGGCTTTTAAATGTAAACCAAAGCTGCAGACTGAGGTGAGGTGAGGTAAAGGTAAAGTAAGGTGAAGTAAATGTTAGGTAAGTTGGATAAGAGCAGGACCTTTGAAGTGATGGAAACATGACTATCTGTGTGTGTTTGGAGGGACCTGGTATTCTGCTGGGAAAGATGGAGGAAACAGATCCATCTGAAAAGCAACCCCACACACACACACACACACACACACACACAGTCCTGGCTGGTCTCCATGGCAACAGGACACCTGGTAACAGAGCTGGTGGCTCACACGTTTGAGTTCACCGCTGACATCATTTTACCGTTTTCTGCAGATTTGCCGTGAGTGTTGTTGTTTACTGAGACAACAACGAACAACCTACACAGTGAGTAAATGCACACAGTCCACTGCACCACGGGGCACAAACACACACTCTGAGCGACCACAGTCTGTTGTCATGTTTACACAGACTTTTTGCGAACAAACAACCAGAGGAGTGAACATCACAGACCGAGGACTTATTGGAACCCTTTAGTGAAGTAAAAGCACCACAGTGTGAACGCGCTCCACGAGGCTGCAGGTCGCCGTGGTGTTGAACTGGACTGGTGCTTCTAATATTTTGTCCACCCTATTCACCAACAATGGGTCGGCAAAACATCATCATCTTCTTTTTGGTAACACTATTTAGCATCTATCATCAGTTTAAAAATACTTAACAAACAAACAGACTGTGATGTGATTATGGGTGGATACAAGCCTGTCTGGTAAATACTCAACAACTATGTGAAAATATGACACATTTTCCAAACAATACCAGTTAAATAAACAAAATATGAGTTGAACCTCTGGGGGTTTAGAACTACAGTCTATTTAAAATATCCAAGAAAATATGTTAAATATCTAAAATAATATCAGTGACATGAACAAATATCTAAAATTATAATTTTTGGGAAGAAAGTCTGTAAAATG
>NW_007580105.1:2864-29099 GCF_000690725.1 Stegastes partitus | reverse complement strand
TCTATGTTTGCTTCCTCACTCACGGTCTCACTGCTACCTGCTCCAGCTGACTGACTGTCAATCTCAGGCTGGATTATAAAGTGTTGCAGAAGTTAATCCCGGACTGAGCCTCACACGGACCCCCTCATGAGGACAACTTTGGCCCCATGAAGGGTCCGTGTGATCTCCCCTGTGGCCCCCCCAGTGAGGCGGTCCAGACCTGCCCAGCTCGGCGCTCAGCGTGTAGAAGTCCTCCACCGTCCCGTCCCGCCTCGACCCGTCCACCCAGAACTCCACCGGCTCCGAACCGGGCCTGGACGTCGGCATGATGACAGCAGAAGAGGACCAGGACCGAGCCCAAGATCACAGCAGGACCGGGACCGGCTCAGATCGGGTCAGATGTGACCCGATCAGAACCAGGAGCGGAGTAATCCAGATCAGATCTCAGATTTAAATCCAGCTCGGTAAAACCCAGATTAGAGTCGCAGAGGGGGGATGATTCATGATCCTGATGGGCTCTAATCCAGACCAGCGGGAGGAGGAGGAGGGGGATCCGCCTGCTCCCTCAAACTCTCGATCAGGACCGTTTATCTGCGAGCAAAACACCGACAGAAGAAAACTACAGAGAAAAAATACACCGAACCCCCGGAGACGAGACGCTTCAGTCCAGACTGAGGCAGGAACCAGGATCCAGACGCACCAGGTCCAGATGTGTCGCAGCTTCCATCGGGCCCAAAAACCTCTCAGATGAAGGATCACTTCAGTCCATCACCCCCTCCCGGGTTTCAGTCTCAGTATTTCCGTGTTTTTACCGGCAGAAACGGACCATCGGTCCCTCCGGAGCTCAGCAGCAGCAGCCTCCCGGAGCAGATCCAGCCCGCAGAGCCGCCACAGCGACACTGGGGCGCAGGGAACGTTTTCACCGGGAAACAGACAGCGAGAGCCGGCCTGGCTCGGTGCGGGATGTCGGTGTTCGATGCTCGGGGGTTTGATTCCCGGGCAGGGCTGCTCCAGATGTCCGCTGGATCTGCGGAGAGAGGGATGCTGCTGTAATCTCACAGCCCCGCCCCTCTGTCACCGCGCTGCCCAATCGCAGCCCCGCACAGGAGCACCGCTGTGCTCCTATTGGACCGCCGGCCTGTCAGTCACAGCAGCCTCTGTCAGCAGCCTAAATACAGAAATAACCTAAATACATAAATGTACATTAGCGTGACATCTGGAGGCTTTGATCCTGCGGGAATCAAACCCGCAACCCGCACACGGTCTCACGTGCCTGGCTCCACAGACTCACACCACCGAAACAGCAGATTTAATCCATAAATGTGTCTAATTCGTGATTCTTCCTTCGTGATCAAACAGCAGAATCACATCAGATGATTCATGGACTCGTTAATAATTAAGTTTTTTGTCAAATATCATTTGCACATGGTTGCAGGATTATTACTGTGCTATATTTTGTATTGTCTAATTTAAGGTTTTACTGTCTTTTTGATGTTTTATTGTCTTCTGTAATGTTTTTTTGTGGTTCTTTTTCGTAAAGCATTTTGTAACCAAATACAACACAAGTAGTGGCCTTATATCTAAAAAAAATAATGGTGAATATAAGAAGTGCATTAAAAACAAAACAATGACTTTCCTAAAATGTGAGCTATAGATAATAAAAAATACAAAAATTATATTATTATAATAATTGTATGATGTGCATCTGTAAAAGATTCCAGCAAACTATTTTTTAAAAAATCAATTAAATATTTGAGAAAAAAAAAGTGTGTAAAATATTCTAATAAAGAATCCAAAAGAGTCAATAAGATAAACAAAAAATCTGTAAAATATTTGTTATCATGTTAATATTCCAGCAAACTATTCCAAAAAAATATTTAATAAAACATGAAGAAAATAAACCAGGAAAACACGTGAAAAATATGTGTTAAATATTCCACTAAGCCATCTAAAAAACAGTCCATAAAACATGGTTCTGCAAATCAGTAAAATACGTGACAAATATTTGTCAAATATTTTAGAAAACTATCTGAAGAAGTCAATAAAATACACAAGAGCAAATCAGCAAAAGATGGTGGAAAATATTTCTTGAATATTCTGATAAACTATCCACAAAAAAAAAAAAAAACAGCTAATCAAATGTGGGGGGAAAAAATCTGTTAGTTTTCTTGTAAACTAACCTAAAAGGCTACAAAATATGCAGAACAACCCTTCAAATGTGCTAAAAATATTTGTAAAATATAGGAGGACACTATCAAAAATATCAATAAAATATACCAAAAAAATCTATTTTTTTAAAGTGTCAGAAAAAATATCATTAAATTATGCATAACTTCCTCACACCTCAGTGCATATCAACACTCCAACATGGATTTCTCTCCATTTTCCTTTTTTTCCTTTCCTCTAGTCGTATGTGTCTTCACACATTGTCACACGTGTCACATTTTGAATGTGTGATGTCAGCTGTCCTGATGTTAGCATGCTCAGATTTTTATCAGTTAAAGGCTTCAGGCTGAAGAAGCAGGTAAACATTAGCTGAAAATAAGCAGGATTAATGCTGACACTTTTTCTGAACTGCCAGCAATCACACACATTTAGGTGGAACACAGTCAGAAGGGTGATTACTCCACAAGACAACCACGCTCATGTTCTATATGTTCATCTGTACACGGACAGATCATAGGACAGCAGGCCCCTGAGCACAAACCTGTAAAAAGACATTTAAAAAAAACAATATTCTCACTGTCTGACATTAAATCAGACTAAACTTTTCCTGTTTTAGGTCAGTTAAGATGACCAACATTATTTCTATTCGCTAAAGAGAGAAGTTTTTAGAGATTTTTTTTCTTCAGAGTCAGAAGTTTACATACACTAATAATACTATGCCTTCAAACTATTTGGGAAAGCCCAGATGATGATGTCATGGCTTTGGAAGCTTTTAATTGGTTAATTGACAACATTTGAGTTAATTGGAGGCACACCTGTGGATGTATTTTAAGGCAAACCTCAGACACACTGCTTCCTTTTGTGACAACATGGAACATCTAAAGAAATCAGCCAAGATATCAGGAAGAGAACTGTAGACCTCCACAAGTCTGGTTCATCCTTGGGTACAATTTCCAGATGCCTGAAGGTTCCACCTTCATCTGTTAATTTTTTGTTTTTGTTTTCTGTTTTGCTTTTTCATACATATTTCTGTTGTTCCCTGTCGTATAGGCTGTACAGCACACACAGTGTTTTAAATCATGTTATTATAATAAAGTGTGTATAGATTTTTTTTAAATTATTATATTAGTTCGTTAATTGAAAAAACAAATAATAAATACATAAATAAATACTAGAAACGTAATTTTATTTTTAAAAACAAAAATAAAACCCCTCGTGTGTTACCTGTAGACTGTACCTGCGCTTTCTTACGGTTATAATTTATGTTAAGTAAACCCTCTTCTTGGTCTTGCAGGTGTCAGGGCTCACTGTGATTGGTTGACACTCTCTTCCTGTAGCCAAACTGAGGGGATATTTGTTCCAACTTCCTCTCTGATGTCAGCGGTGCACTTCCTGGTTGGATTATACTTTCTGTCAACAAAGCGGCGGCAGACTTCAGCTAACGCTACGTGTATCTGGAAAACCCCGGTCCGACTCCGGTACCGGTCCAAAAGTCGCAGCTCTTCTCCAGTTTTCTTTCCTGACGATTGTTTTCAGATGTAAGATGACTTTTACCAGAGTTTTCTCGGCGGTTCTTGTGCCGATATGTTGGGTGTTCGTGTCCGTGGGGAAGGATGTGTTCGGAGCAGCTCCAGTCACCGCGGCGCCCAAACCCGCCGTGACCAACTCCACCGGGCTGAACTCCACACACATGAGTAATGGCTTCAACGTGGACAGCTCCATGATCCAGAGGGCCCTGTACGTCCTCATCGGCATCACCGTGATCGGGGTCCTGTACTTCCTGATCCGAGCCGTGCGGTGAGAACTACTTTAAAGCCAACGCGATTTATGTCCAAAATGTTAAAAATAATTACAGATAACATCAGATCACATGGAAACTGAACTGTAAACTTGATTCTCCAGTTTTAAAAAATACCTACAACATTTTTCCCCCATTGTATACGTCTGTTCCAACACTGGGAAGCAGAGGAACCCTAAAACGCTGGATTTGTGAATGGAGTTTGGTTCACTGTGTATCCACATACTGGGGGCACGCTGGATATAAGCTGATGTAAAGTTAGTATTCGCTTTTTAGCAAACATTTGAATTAACTGGATACAAAACTGTAAAAGTTTAAATGTATAACTTTTACAATAAGAAAAAATAATCAGAAAGTAAGTGTAAGTTTTATTCGCCACACCAAACTTCATTGATAAATCTGGCAATTTAACACCCCCGCTAGTATAAACAATCTTACATAAACTGAGATATTTTTTTTTTGCCTTTTTGTTAAAATGTAAGGGCCATCCTCCAATTCGGCATGCATGTGACACATCCAAAACAGGAAAGTAATTAGAAACGAGAGGCTCCTCCAGCTTTAGGAAACACATGACGCACATTTTACTAAATGCTGGGAAACATTCAAACGCTGGAGTTTAGTTTATTGTGTGTCCACATACAGGAACTTGGCAGGATGTAAGCTGATATTAAATCAACTTTTTGGCACAGCTTGTAAGTTAGCTGGTGTCCCGGCAAACTCCATCTATAGAATATTTCCTCTAGTAAAGGCAGCTTTAGATATAATATGTAAAAACACTTTGCTGCATGCATCTCATACATCTAACATAGGAAGATAAGTACAAGTATTTTCAGATCATATACACGAAGAGGCTCCTCCAGCTTCAAAAATACACATAATTCACATTTTACAGCGAACTCTTGAAAGGTGGAGGAGCTTTAAAACGCTGCATTTGTGAATAAAGTTTGGTTTCATGTGTGTCCACTTATATAAGCTGTTATAAAGTTAATGTCATTTTTTGGCACAGCCTGAATTTAGGTGTTTACAAAATTGTACATAAGTAGAATTGATCAATCGATAGATGAATCCAAACAGAATTACTGATCAATTGACATCACCTCCAACCACATCTAGAATATTTCTTCCATTAGAAGCAGTTTTATGCGTCGTATCATAAAAGATTTTTGCCCATTTATAAACTTTTATTGGCCGCTCTTTCATTCAGCGTGCATCTCAAACACCCAAAAAGGGAAAGTAAGCACAAATATTCTCAGATCAGATGGAAGCTGAACTGAAGAGTGACTCTTTAAAAGTTTTTTTTTTTAAAACACACACAACTCACTTTTTTACTAAAGTGGTGAGAAGCAGACAAACTTTAAAACGCTGCATTTGTGAATTGGTTTCATGTGTGTCCACTTGCAGGGCTTGGTAGGGAATAAGCTGATATGAAGTTAGTGTTGACACAGCTTGAATTAGGAGGGCTCAAAACTTACACTTCTTTATATTATTGTTTCTAGTTTAGCTGATAAACTATTTGATTAATCCAAAAGTAACAATATATTCATTGACATCACACCAAACTTCATCCATCAATTCAGGGATTTAATGCTTCTGCTTGTGTAAGTTGGTTTATTGACTGTATGTAAGCATTTCCTCTGAAATGGGTCACCTACTAACTTCTTGTACCCTCTCCTATCAGTGCAACCTTCAGTTTGTCAATAAGTCGATACGTGAGTCTGAAATGTGTCGTCATTCGTCAGTACTTGGTCTCAACCTCTGACTCTGAGTGACAATAACCACAATAATTAACTTTCATACAAATGGGCAGATATCAGGACCAACTCCATCCACAGATGTCATATTTCAAGCTTTAGTCTCTTTCTAACTGATACAAATAAAGTCGACAGCTGCGCCTCGGCTCCGTCTCGCAGCCTGTAAATGATGATTCTGTCTGTTATGCGATGTTTTTGTCAGGCTGAAGAAACCTGCTCTGAAGAAGAAGTACGGCCTGCTGTCCAACTACGACGACTCCGTGGAGATGGAGGCGGTGGAGAGCGACGAGGACGACACGCTCTACGAAGCTCGCAGCCTCCGCAGGTCAGAGGTCAACAGCAGCGACGCTGAATCAGCCAGACTGGGTTTATTTGAACGCTAGC
This sequence comes from Stegastes partitus, assembly GCF_000690725.1. NCBI lineage: Eukaryota > Metazoa > Chordata > Actinopteri > Pomacentridae > Stegastes > Stegastes partitus. Next base: position 23,021 of record NW_007580105.1, on the reverse strand, counting down.
AAACACACAACAGCATTTTTGGTGATGATCCATTATGAAAGAAAATGTTACAAAACAAAATGTTACAAAACAAAATGTTACAAAATAAAATGTTACAAAACAAAATGTTACATCATTTTATGCTGTAAAGAAAAAAACTGCTGGAAACAGTAAACATGTTATTCAGCTCAGACAATTCATCTAATTCATCTTAAATCATCTTCTTAATCCAGAGGAGGGCTGTACCGCAATATATTTACTTATTTACTAGATGTTTGAGACGTTGCTTTGAACATTTTCAGCTTTATACTTCCCCCTCTGCCACATTTCAGATGGAAATGTTGGACTTTGTGCTTCATCACATTTATTTTAAGTTATTATTTACTGAACTAAAAATGAAGATTTTTTTACATACAAAAATTGTGGATGCCTTTTTTTTAGATTCAGCTGCCCACCAGTCCATCCAAATAGAGCCGAAGCATTAGTCAATCTATTTATAGTTTCTGCTGTTCAAATCAAAACAGTTTGTGTTTTTATTGATTTGGAGTTTTTTGTAATTGGACAAACACACTCTTAAAATATCTGAAAAAAGGTGGTGAAATATGTGACACATCTAATTAAATATCTGAAAAACTTGCAATAAAATACGTCCAAAATATTTACCTGGAAAATATTAGGAACATATTTTAAGAAATGTCTGTAAAATGTTTGTAAAATACTCAAAACAAATCTGTGAAAACAAATATTAGTAAAAAATTAATAGTAATTGGGAAAAATATCAATAAAATAATAAAAGAAATCATCAGATAACAGACAATTAGCAGTAAATGACTTTAAAATGTCAGTATTTTATTTTCATGTCTTTGGGTGAAAAACCTGAAATGATCTTTCGACTGAGCTGCTGTCGGTCGTCTGACGTTTGTTGCGGCTGCTGGAAGTTTTGATCCTCTGATGAATCTGATCAGTGTTATCTGTGTCTCTGTCCAGATGAGTCCAGTTCTTCGCCCTCCGATGGATCAGGCCTGCAGCTGATATTGATTATGGATTTCGGGGCACAAAGCACTGACCAGCGACTGCTGGAGGTTGAAAAAAAATGGACCAAATCGTTTTTGAAGATAAATGCCAAAGCTCAAAGCTGCTCAAGGACCCAGAGCAGGATAATAAAGGTTTTTTTAAGCGTGGGGTTGGATGGTGGAGTTGACGTTTTTGTGGATCCTCATGAGGCCAAATGTTACTCTTATTTTCATTATTAATATTATCATCATCATTATTATTATTATTATTATTATCCATATTTCAGTCTTTTCTAAGAATTTATTCAGTTGTATTTTTTCACTCTGAGCTTTTCCGCTCCAACTATGTGCTTTAAACTACTGTACGCTGACTGCAGACCAGCCGGACGACCTGCACACTCCTGTTCATATCAGGCAGCAGCAGCAGCAGTGATCGGTTTGCGACTGATCAGGATTGATCTCAGACTTTGACCCGCCAACTTGCAGAGATATGAGCTGTTGGGAAACCCTCGCTGTATCGAGTTTCATTTCTGGCGTCTTCAAGCTAAAAAGGAACTTTTTCTATAAATCTGTGATTCCTAATTACTGTGGAGGCTCTGTGACTTTTGCTCTAACAGCACCACGAGGTTCGTCATGTAAACAAGATAATTACACTCTAATTTTCTAAATTAAACGACTTCACTGTTTCTCGTCTTTGTGTTGGATTTTTATTGGTCTCGTAATTCTTTATTCTGTCAGTCAGGAAATGGAGGAAAGCCGTGCTGAGTAAAGCATACCGCTCTGATTTAAGGAGACCATCGTGTCATTTCTTATTTATACAGGATTTGGAACAGGCCACAGTTAGGGAGGCTGGAGATCGATTTTAGTACAATATGTTACAAATACTAATAACAAAAAAAACCCCCAATATATACATATTGTATGACAAATACTAGTAAATTATCTAGTATGTGACAAATGTTAAAGAATCTGACCAAAATATGTCTAATACGTGAGAAATATTAAGAAATTATTAGTAAAATATCAGACAAAATATAAGCAACATTAAATAGACTATTAATTATTATGATGATTATTACTATCATTACATACAAATATTTGTAAGAACACTTAAAGTAAATTATACGATTAGCAAAATGTTTGACAAAAATAAGCAAAGTATCTAAAAAGAAAGTTTCAGGATTAAGCAGCCCGGATGCCCCGCGAGTTAAGATTTTTTAAATGTGAGGTCTTGAAAGTCATAAATTAAAACCCCTCAAACCCACATTTCAACCACAGTGTTTAAAAGAAGCTGCTGAGTCTGTTTATGAGGCTTTTTAGGGAAATTCTACTTTGGGATTGAACTAATTGTCAGTAGCAGTTCAGCAGCGAGGAGCAGAATCTGCTCTGTAGAAGCAGCTGTTCTCCAGCAGATGTCACAGTTTTACCGTTTCATTATAGTAGTAATATATACGTAAAACAAAAGAGTAAACTATGTGGAAAACATTAGCTATATGGAGAGATGGCAAAAGTCCTCACATTCTTTACTTTAGTAGAAGTAGAGATACTTGTGTAAAAATAGACTCTAGTAACAGAAGTACTGACTCAGCTCCTTTACTCAAGTAAAGTAAAAAAGTACAGGTTCAGAAATTTACTTAAGTACAAAAACAAAAAGTAAAAATGAATTTTTAGCTTCGATGATACACGATGCTTCTTTTGATAACCAAAAAGACAGAAAACAGGATTGTTTTCCTCCTTTAAGAACCTGCAAAGTGCTGCTACAGAGAAAAACATCACTGAACAGTTTTCCATTTCAGCAACATGATAAACATTAAACATTATAGTCAACATGGAAAAACTCATCTCTTCACGACTACCAAAATCTTTTATTGAGCCTCAGTAGAAGCTGGTTCTCAAAGTTCTTGCCCTTTTGGGTCTGAGTATCAGTCCTGTGGTGCTAGAAAGCCTCTTGCAGGCAGCTGAGGCAGGCAGGGCTGTGTTTAGCTTCAGTGACAAACTGCACACTGCTGGGAAAGATAAAGACATTTGTTGTTACGTCTTTTGCATCATGTCGTCATTGGCAGTGGTTGAAACAAGTAACGAGCCAGTTTTGAGAATGTAAGGAGTAGAAAGTACAGATATTTGTGTTCAAATGTAGGGAGTGAAAGTAAGAAGTTGTCAGAAAAATTATTATTCAAGTAAAGTACAGATACCTGCAAAATCTACTGAAGTACTAATCTACTTCCCACCTCTGGTTATACACCCTAAAAATACCCAGCAAGAATACATTTTAAAATTAAGTGTAAAATATCTATTTGCAAATATAATATAAAGGAAAATACATTGCTGTTTTTTTCCCCTAAAATAGATTATTACACAATAATCATATTTTTTTTCCTTGTGATTAAATAAATCAGGGCTCCGGATGTTTGGTACAAACCTAAATTAATAAGCAGAATTTCTTCAGAAGTCAAACATGTCTCAGCTAAGTTCAGATTCATCGCCATCAGCTGCAGAACAGGAAAGTCTAGAGTCTGGCTGAAGACAGAAGATTGACATCATTAAGTGATTCTACAGTTTTATTGCTCCTCGTGCGATTATCTCAGGTGACTACTCATTAAAATGTTAATAGAGATCAATTATAAAATCATGCCATTATGTAGATTAAAGTGTGTTCATTCCTTTAATGACGCACTGATACAGAAAGTCTTATCACGCCCTCACCTTTAATGAACCACTGCTATATTGTATTATTGAATCTGCCTCAGAACTGCAAAGTGCTGCAGTGAAGTCTCAAGAAGGTAAAAGAAACACATCGAGGAGGAATCTTTTGTGCAAAAATCAATAAATGAACACAGTGACAACCATAATCCTCAGAACACCTCACATATTAAAAACAGTGTGTCAGCGTGGGTTTTTCCCACAGTTCAGTCTTACAGGATCACAGAGTTGACGTATGGCTGCTGGTAGCAGGCTTATGTGGTCACATCTGGAGGTGTTGGACTGTCACAAGAAGACAATCAGGCGGTGAGACGAGGCATTCAGGTACTCAGCTGTTCTTTTATTATATTGACTGAAATCTTTACTGTGTGGTTCATATAAACCAGATTTTTACAAGCGTCATAAAGTCAGTGCTGTGTTTACACACTACAGACTGTATGTGAAGAAAGAAATGACAGCTGCTCCCAGGCTGTATGTACATATACATATATATAGAGACATATGTTACCACTGTGATGTTACTCATTGGTTTGTGGACTTCTGTTTTAGAGCTTTGAGTTTTTCACATCTTACGAAGAGCAAGCGGTGGATCTGACTGAGAGCTTGACGATGCACTCTTACAGGCATCTCATAAAAGGTGTTTGGAATATGAGATTCCTGCATGATGCATGTTTATTGAACGCCTGTGTACAAATAGTTCTCTTTTAGGTGGCAGATCAAACTGGACATTAAAACATTGAAAATAAACCCAAATCCAGGATTTTATTTGCAGCAAAATGTTCCACACTGCGCCGCTTTCTAATGAATCTCTTACCTGCTGTTCACAAACACACACTCGACAGGTTGTCTTAAGAACCATTTATTAATATTTACAGTTGCGGACGACTCGCAAACATTTACTCATTTTGTTTCTCGTGCTACATGCCGTATAAAAGTGAAATCATTCGTGGAATAAATTCTGCTCATGAACTGAAATGTTGTCAAAGTGCTCGAAGGAAAACATGCTGCAGCTTGAATTGCTGCCATGGCAGTGCAGTAACGTGACACACAGCCTCACAGCAGACAATGAGGAGGGAGGAAAGCGGCATTAAATGACTGATTAGGGAGTGTACATGAAGTGTTAGCTCAGTGAAGCGCGTCAGTCTTTATCATCTGAGAATATTTTTTCCACTTCACTTGGAAAAACTCAACTCTCCACTATTATCCAAACACGGATTAGGAGCACTGAGTGGGTACAACTGTCTCCACTGTTGATAAGTAAAAGAGAAAAAGCATAAATAAATTAGATGATGTAATTTATGACTGTTGTCCTGTTCAGAAACCTTCCTGTTTTCTGAACCTCACCGGCTAATGGTGTTTGTACAGTCTCTCAGTTAGAGGAAAACGTGGTGTATTTTACTCAGTTGGGCTCTAAAGAACATCCAGGTTAATACCAAGAGTGCTCATTATGCTAATTTGTGTTTCCTCACATCCTCTGGCATCCTGAATAATTGCTCCGCCTCTGATGCCACGAGGATCTTCCAATTCCCCTAAGTGCACCTCAAGGAGACGAGGAGTAAGGAGGCTTCTGGAGGAGCTTATAGAAGACACAAGTGTTTCCTTCCTCACGTCCTCATTGGAGGAGCTAAGAAGGAAGAGTGAGGAAAGTGAGGAGGCACGTTAGCACCTCGAGCCCTCATAGGATGCCTCAGAATCCTGAGGAATGTTCTCAGCTGACTTTTAAAGGTCCCACATTGTGCTGCTTTTCAGAAAATTACTAAAAGTCTCACATGTCCTGAGAATGTGCAAAGAAGGTTAATGTCACCGTGACGGTGTGACTCCTGGTTTTAGCTCCATCTGTGTCTGTACCTTTAAACGCATCTTAGCTGCTGCTGCCCCCTTTAGGAAGAAGACTCTAGTACAAGCACAACAACAGACCAAGAGTGTGTGAGAATCGGACTGTCTTCAGACTTTCTCTCTGTGTCATCATTTTAAAAAACAATATCAAATTCACATAAACTCGTGTAGTGTTGTTTTGGTCGGATGATGTTATGAAGTCAGTATTTTACTGGCACAGAGCCGCAGATTGGAACTGACTCTGAGGTGACAGCTGGTTAACGTGTTGCCTTAATAGGCGGCCTTTCATTCAATGAACAGAAAAATATGTAATTTAGAACAGCTTCATTGGGAGTTCTGCTGTACTTAAAATACAGCATATGTGAGCACAGAGAGCAGGAGAGAAGCTAACAGATGTAAACGGCAGCTGAGTTTCACTGAAGCACTACAGGCAACATGAAACCACAATAACCCACCCAGTCCTTGTTTAATGGTTTTAAATTGCTCTTAAAGGTTTCAGAGCTCTGACCTGTGGTTGTACTATCACAGCTAAGGGTAACATTAGCCAAACGATGTGCTAAGACAAATTATTTTTCTACTGTTGTGGAAACAAGGCCATCAAAAATAAAAGTAATCCACAAGACCTTCAATTCCAAAGATACGGTACAGGGCCATCAAAACCAGGACTAATAGACTGAAACACAGCTTCTCTCCAACTGCTGTCAGAGCCAACAATGCCTCTTTATCATAATAAGTGTAATATATTGTAAATATGCAACTGCCACTACCTCTGTGCAACATACACTGTGCTTGTGTTTATTATTTAATTTCATCTTATTTATAAAAAAATGTAATATATATATTATGTTATAAATAGCTGTTTACAAAGTTGGGTTTTTTGCACTGAAAGGCCTGCACCTTACTTTTCGCTGTACGCGTTGCAATGACAATAAAGCAAATCTGAATCTGAATCAGAAGATGCTGGGAGTGCATGAAGACTCTTGTGTTCACTCTTGCAGCCAACAGCAGAACATTTGGTGTGTTTTGCTGGTGGCTGAGATGTTTGAGAGTTGGCAGAAGCACCTCTAGAAAGTAAATAAGCACAGTGGACTGAGGCAGATCGTTCTGAAAGGAGGCAGGATTATACACATTGTTAGCTCAACAACTTTCAGTTCCTCAGTTTCTACACAGTAACTGAGTAAAACAGGGAGGTCGTCTAGTCGAGGGGGGAATAGCAGCAGTAAGCGATTTCATAGTCTCACAGCTTTTATTTTACACCTCCAGGTTATTAAGACACAAAAAACACAAATAAAATGGATTTTCAATATGGGACCTTTAAATGTACAGTAGTTACCACTAGTCACCACTAGAGACCGCCAGATCACCGCCAGACAGGCAGCAGTGAATGCACAGAATGTGGTTTTATATGTGTGCCACATATAACTATAAATAGAAGAAAAAGAAGCAAGGAGAGTTTGTTCTCTGTGAATGAAGACGTGTTCATCAATGAAGGCTCAGTGCAAATGAGTGTAAACATAATCCAAAGCAGTGGATGCTTTAGTGGTGCTGGTGTGCAGTGCAGGTCCGTCTGCCCAGTCCAGTGTACGACTGTCACTTCTCCCTGAGGAGGTACAACACGACGGCCTTCAGGTAATGTCCAAAGGCGCAGACAGCAGACACCAGCCAGTGAGAGCGGAAGCTGGGATCAGTGTTCACCACACATTTGGTCACGTCTGCCTGTGAGGAGACACGAGAAACACACCTGAGTCTAAATTCTGAAACAAAACAAGCCACATTTGGAGCAAATAAACCTCAGGTGTGTGCTTCACAGCAGAAAGAACGTCTCATAAATCCAACACATGTTCTTGATTTCTCACTATTCTGAGAATCTGCAGTACAATTCACCCACAAGAATGTTTCGTCAGAGCCAAAGCCGTCACTGAATTCCCAGCAATGCTTACAGTGATTACCGATCTGCTTACAGCTGAGCCCAAAAGGATTCACACTTGTGCCAAATGTGGATTTAATGTGAATTTATATGCGACCAGAAAGTTTCTTGTTCTGGAAATTTAGGACTTAACTGTATATAACTTTCACAGACACTGAAACACCACAGACAGCACAGTTTAGTGTCAGTCCTGACACTGAGCACGTCTCCCCCTGCAGCTCCTCCTTGTTCTTCCAATCACAAAATGTTCTGTAGGTTTCCACCATGCTGACATCATCCCTCAGTGTAGGAACGTTTGAGTCTGGACGGCGGCGGTGAAAAACAGCTCTCTGGTTCGTGCTTATGAGGTCAGTTATACAATGCATTGCTCTTCATTTTGTCACACTCCACTTATCTTCAAAACAAACCAGGCTTTGGTGCCATGTTTCCCAGGATTCACTTGTTGTGCTGTTTCCAGCAGAGCAGACTGAAGCACGTCGTCAGGCCTCGTTCGTCTGGTGCCCGAGGTTCACTTCACTGCTTCTGCAGGACTTCATCAAACAGGCTTTTCCCAATAACAGGATTCTGCAGAAGATCATCTGCTGTTTTGTCTGAAGCTCCAGTTTATTGCTTTTTAAAGTGGAACCGGTCTGCAGTTCTGGATCGGCTCTTCTGTGCACATTTGTTAGGAATCTAGGTGACACAGTGTGAAGCATCAAACAGGAGTCATCCTTTAATTTCACATCCTTAGACCTCGAATTCTCAGGTTGTTTTCTCCAACAGTTACAAGACTACCAAGGTTGACGATCAATAGTTCAAAATAACGAGCTCCACTGGTTCCCTCTAGCGATTTCTGCTACTGATATCATGAACTTTATCACAGTTAGACAAACTTTAGATCCAACATCCTCCACAAAAACAGATATTTATCTCCAACTGCTGACAGAAATTTGAGGAGAAACACTTGATTAGCTTAAAAGAAGAAACTTTGTCCACCGCGACGTCTTAATAACCCTAATACATGGATTCAACTATATAATGTCTTTTTCGAACTTGCACAATGTTTTAATGGCAGCATCATGCAATTAAATACAATTTCAATACGTTTCTTCTTCATTGTCCAGCTGGAGTCTCATCTTTGCAGTGAATGCAAGCACAAGGGATTCCCATTCTTTTCAAACCAATGCATCCATCCATCCATTATCTATACACCGCTTAGTCCTCACTAGGGTCATGGGGGGCTGGAGTCTATCCCAGCTGACTCAGGGTGAAGGCAGGGGACACCCTGGACAGGTCACCAGTCTATCACAGGGCTACACTTAGAGACAGACAACCAAGCACACTCACATTCACACCTACGGACAATTTAGAATCACCAATTAACCTCAACATGTTTTTGGACTGTGAGAGGAAGTCAGAGAACCCACGCAGCACGGGGAGAACATGCAAACTCCATGCAGAAAGATCCTCGGTGTCCTGACCGGGACGCGAACCGTCGACCGTCGAGCTGCGAGGCAATGGTGCTAACCACTGCACCACCTTGCAGACCCAAACCAGTAAAGAGACCCCAAAAATATTATTAGTTTTATTTTTTTATTTTTTTATTTATTAGTTTATTATTAGTATTTGCACAGTTAGGCTGTCAGCAGACTTTTATGGGATTCATGTAATAGAAAACGTTAAATAAACGAGTATTTTAACCACAGGGAAACACTTCATATGATTGTCAAACTAAATGTAAAATGTCCGTCAGTGATGTGCTTCATCTGTATTTTCTCTTGTGTCCACTATAAATAGTCTTACACATGGTGGATATAAAGCAAGTGCAAAACTGGCAAAAACAAGAAAAGCAAGCACAAAAACCTTCATCTTCCCTCCTCCACATTGTCAAAAAGCACCCTGCAGGTATCACAACAAGGTGTCACATATGAAACCCTTGAAGTCTGAATCTGTGTTTTTGAGACCGTCGTCATCACACTGCATCCAGGATGGCAACGCTCGGCACCGACTCCTTATTTCACTCGTGATGTCTCTCCCAGAATATAAAACATCATGGACACATAACAAGCTAAAAAAAAATGTGACTCTCACCAGAGGGCGTCTTTATCAGTGCATCTATTGATTCACCTTTTTAAACCCAACCACCAAGTGTCCTTATGTGATCTCTCTTTAAGATGAACGCCATTTCTTTTCAACTTTTGTTTTATAACGCAATGAACTGCAGGTTGAATATTCATCACACACATGTTGATTACCGCCACACCCAGGACAGCAGGGTGTGCACTGCCAGCACAAATACGTCGTTTATGGGATCAGAGTTTAAGATTTTGGGCTTGTTAAATTTTCAGAGATATTCTCCCAACCTGTTCATCATAACCTTCTGTAAACATGTGAGAAATGATCGTAAATACGTAGAGAAGATTAAACATTTTTTTAGAACATCTCAATAAAATTTGAGCGCAGTTTATATCAGACGCTGACTGAGAAGAAAAACGCCTCCATGTACAGACATAAAGCAGAAAATCAGAACTCAGAGTGCGTGACTCTGGAGTTACATGTGAGCACATGCTTGATTTCTGACCCTGCTTTTACAGCCTGAAGCAAAGTGGTTTTCACATGTAGAACATCAGTGTGGGAACTTTGAGCTCTGAGCTTCACACATTTTTTCAGCCACAAATCTTGTCTACACATTGACAAACTCAACCCTCTGAACTCCAAGAAGTTTCTGGGTTTTGTTTTATTCATTGTGGGATCGTTTTTCATTGCAATATAAAGTCCTGCACCTCAATGGAAGCAACACAGCCACGGATAGAAGCAGAGAGACTTTAAGAAGTGTCATTTTTATAGTTTGACACAGTTATAATCTCATAAACCATAAAAAGACAAAAAATTCCTGCAGTTCACCTGAGAAGCACCAGAATTTCTGTCGTGTTGGTCACAGCTAAGTCACTGATGGCTTCTCTGTTGTGCTGTGGAGGAGTTTTTGTGTGTTTTTACAGAGTCTGGTTAAAGCAAACAGTTAAGTGTTGACAACATTTTAAACACGTCATGTTGTATTGATGATGTATCACAAATTTAAGGGTAGACTTGGTTGAGTTTCCTGATGGAACCTCACATCACACATGATTAGTTTGAGTTTTAAAAAAAAAACAAACCTGACTATTCCTTTTCTTCTTGCAGATTCTGGCTGATAAATGGTGTGAATTTGGTGAGTTTTTAAAGATAATATGCCTTTCAAACCCACTGGCAGTTAATTCACATGTTTACAAAGCATGTGAATATCTCTCGGCATCATTTTACCATCTCTTACTGACCCGTACTTAAAATCATAGATGCTGGTTGTTACTTTCACTTCTGTTGCTGAAGGTTGCATCATCAGTGATATTCACACTCGCACCAAAGCAGCCACACAGACAAGTAACCACATGTAAAGAAGTTTTCTCTTACCCAGCCCCCTCTCTTTTTCAACCACGAGGTCAGACTCTTGCGGACAAACTCCCCCATGCAGTCCACAATGGTATGGACCATGGCGGGGTGACCGTGGCGAACACAGTCCACGGCCAGAGCTCCGGCCACAGCGTACAAGGAAACCACCTTCCCCCATGTCACACCTGAAGACAGACACACACACACATTTAAAGCTGTGTCGACTGATGAGTTTAAATATCGCTTTCTGATGCACAAACACACTGTCGTTTGTGCAAATGGTATAAAACTGAAGTGACTTTGCTGTTTTTACAGTCGTCCTCATATGTATTCAGACCCTTCCATTAAAGAAAAGGCAAAATTCACAACAGTCACTCAAATAACTAGAAACTGAAAAAAGTAATAATAAATAAAAATTTGCAAAATTGTAATTTTGTGAAATAAGACATTGCTTTTGAATTGTGGTTTAAAATAATAATAATAATAATAATAATAATAATAATAATAATTTTTTTAAAGTGGGCCAAAATCAAAACAAAATATTAGTTTACAAGTCCCATCATGCTTGTTGTTGTTTTTTGTTTGTTTGTTTGTTTTTTTAATATTTCTGTTGAACCACAAGTTAAAAGCAATGTCATGATTTTCATTAAATTTTTATGTATTATTACTTTTGTCAATTTCAACTTATTTCATTGACAGCTGTTTGTTTCCTTCTTTAATAGGAGGGTATGAATACATTTGAGGACGACTGTATGCAGTCAGAGTCGGGCTGCACGACGTATCGTTTCAGCATCAAATACTCAAAACCTATTTTGAATTGTTTTGCCAGCGTTACACAATCAGACAAATGTTCCAAACGGCTTCTTTTCTGCATTTTTAAAATGATCACATATTGTCAATGCAAATGCACTCCTCTACAAAATCAATCCAGTCATTCTAGCGCGGCTAATTCTTTCCAAATAGACTTATTCCAGTCATCTGCTCCATATAATATATACTACGGAAAAACTAAATATAATCACTTTTTTCCGATGTTGTATTTATTTTACATCTCATGTGATGCAGTGAGTTTCCTACAAATAACCACTGACCAAAGGTTTTATTTACGTCCAGTTGTTCACATTGAAACGTCTCAGTCAATAAAACTGTGGTCGCATCACAATCTGAACACTAAAACTGACAAAATGTTGGTTTTGTTCCAGCAGGAAGATGTTGCTTTAGTTTTTTGGGGGGGGTTTTGATTTGTCTTGTTCCACCTTGTTGATTCCAGTTAAGCGCTACAGTACAAACAGAAACAGGCTTACTGTTCCTTCTGTCTTTTTTGGAACATCTAAATCCATAACTTTGTTTTTTTTTAAAAGGACATAGTTTCATCTTAACTCACGACATGTAGCAGCAGCAGAATCCTGCAAATTCCAGATCCACCATTAAAGAGAAACCTGACCTCCGTTTATGAGATTCTAGGAAGCAATCAGACGACAGTTACAGAAGATGGATGGAGCTGAGGCTCGGTTTGTATGAGTTGGACGTATAAACAGCACAGAAATAGTCTGAAGCTTTGACTGTAAATGGCGTGGCAGCACAAAGCTCGACTCGACACACACACTGAGTTGGAAAAATGATCTGCTCACTAATCTCGTGCAGCGTACTGCCTCCCTGCTGTCCCAAGCCTTGTGTTTGGATTTTTAAATTTTTTCTCTCTTTGTGGCACAGACAGACGTGCAGCCAAATGCCTCAATGCTGCTGAGGTTTTATAATTTGTTCATCCATCTTTAAAGAGAGCTGCTGACAGAGAAACTGGCTCCACTAAAACCTATTAAAAGAAGTATTGCTGCACAATATTAGGGGGAAAGAAAACAGACATTGAAATATTTTTCTGTAGAACAAAAAAGAAAAAACAGGAATTTTCACCAGATGACTCGATTAAGCATATTTCAAAAGAATTAATTGTTTTAGAATTATATTGTAGGGAAGTGCATCTGTTAGAAAATTAAAAGTAATTAAATCTGAATGATGCGGTTTAATCGTGAGTGTGAACAACCTGGAACCTTTCTAATGTGGTGTAACACTGATAAAAAACATGCTTTAGATTGTATTCACATCTGGCTTTGTGCTCATACACAACGTCGTGGTGCTGATTTAAATGATCAAACAAATAGTTGTGTTTGTCTCGTGTGTTTGTGACGATTGCAAGATGCTGACGACAGACAACCTGTTTTCAATCAGCATCTTTCTTTCCTGTAGCTGAAATATTTTCATACGACTGAGGATAGCTGCCCCGTTATGGACAACATGACAGTTGTGACTGTTTTGATCAATAATGAGCTCATGTTTGGTCTAATTATTAAAGTTAATGATTGACGTTAGAGGCTGACTATCTTTATGGCACTTTCACAGTTAAATAAACTTTCACTTTCATGTTGTTCCTGCTAGTGCTCCAATCTGCATCAAAATGAAACTTCAAACTATCTTAACCTGAAGTCAGCACTTCATGGAGGAGAAATATAAATCAAACTGTACCCAAAACATTTTAATGAGCAGCTGGACGCCTGCTTTTTACACATTTCTACAAGTGTCACCTCACTGGACTCACTGTGCGGTGCTACAACTGTGTTTCCTTTCTGCAACAAATCTTCTGTTCGTCGCTCTTTTTCTGTGCTCATGTGGAGGCTACATGTCAACAAACTCTGTGTCTGTTAAATAAAGTTGTTTTTTTAAAACCTCAGCGTGTCCGGAGTGAATTATGTTCTGTCAGACAGACTTCTCTTGCAGATTAGTCATGAAAAATGAGATTTGCGTAGCATGCTGTGTTAAGCTGCCTCATTCCAAATTGTACTTCCTGTAACTCTCATTGATGTTCTGAGATGGAGGCACAAAAACAAAGGCGATTAAACTTTCTCTGGGAGAGTTTACCTTGTTTATGTACGAACTGGTCAGACTTTAGGAACTTCTAAGTTGCTGTAGAAGACCGACCTCTTCTTGTCGTTTAACTTGGGCTGAGCTTGACACGCTGGCTTTATACCTTGTTGTGCTGTAACTTTTTATTCTTTTTTTTAATCTTTTATTTATTTGTCTTCTTGTGTTTTATGGTTCACTATTGGAGTTGTACTACACTTCAGTTCACCTCTTGTTGTTTTTAAATGTGCTTCATAAACACCAAATAATGCGCTCATGTCCTCCAGCACTCCTGCACAGGATGACCCAGTAGCTGGAGTTTATCTCTGCAGCGTTGAAAGCAGCTCGACGTTTGTGACATCAGAAAGTTTGAGGTCGTAATCTACAGTTGGTCAGGACTTCCTCTTCACACAGTGACTCGTCCAGACTGTCAGCTTTAGTGTTTGTCTGTATTTACACTGTTGTCACGGATGGTTTTATGTTCAACTCACCGAGCCTTAACTGAGGCCAAAACAACAACGTTTCCGCTTCTGGCATTAAATCCAATCATCAGTAGTAGCTATAATAACCATAACAGCATTTAATACCAACTCTTCCCATTACTGAGGACTGAACTGGCCTGACTTCCTGTAGTTTGTAGTTGACTCCTGGTTACCTTCGCAGCCGATTGCTTTGTTATGTTCCCAGAGGAGACAGCCAGCTGAGACTCATTACTGAACTCTTTGGGTGGGGTTCAAACTGTCTGTAACAATCACTCGCTCAGGCAACATGTTAACCTAATATGGACTGAATGCTTTCCCTGCGGTTCCTCTCCTGTCGGGGATAATGGCAGCACCAAAATATTTCTCTCTAATGGTCAGACTACGTAGGAGGTGTTTACATGACAAAGTAGGCTGGGGTTGGTTTATTTTAGAGGGGGGACGTTATGAATCACTTAAATACTTCAACAAAAAGAATCAATAGGAGACATAAGTTCTCCAAATTTTCAATATCTGTATTGTCTTTAAAGTATGTGAAGTTCCTCATTCCCTGTCATAAACAAATGAACTTCCTTAAAAGGGACAAATATCTTGAATTTCAAGTTTGTGCAGGTCAGAGCTGATGAGAAAGTTAGTTCCCATGATGCAGACCTGCATGCATGGCTTGATTTAACAGAAGAAGATTTCTACTGACCTGTGGAGAAAATGTCCGCGGCGACAGCCAGGAAGGCGTCGGACACGATGCTCTCTGACGCTACCGTGATGTTCAGCTGTCGGGCCACGTTACGATACACGTTGGGACGAAGGTACTCCAACTCATCACCTGACCAAAACAGAGGAGATAAACTCCGTCAGTATGTCTCTGCAGACAGATCCATGACACCACT
This sequence comes from Stegastes partitus, assembly GCF_000690725.1. Lineage (NCBI taxonomy): Eukaryota > Metazoa > Chordata > Actinopteri > Pomacentridae > Stegastes > Stegastes partitus. The sequence continues at coordinate 7,900 of NW_007580105.1, read as the reverse complement.
TATTATGTATATGAAGAACAGATAACTCCATCTTTGCAACCTTCAGAAAACCCACTTTTCCATCGTTCACCTGAGACAATACCAATAAAACTTAAGTTATCTCTGTTTTTGTCATTTCTACGGAGTCAAATCCACTCAGCTTCGATTTGATTGATATTATCTCAAGCACACAACAACAAAAAATAAGTTTTCTGAAAATCTACAAAGATGGAGTTATCTGTTTTTGAAAATGAACCCTTTATATATACTCAAAGGTTTGTATAATGCAGCCTTAAGAACCTTCCCCAGACAGTTTGACCACCATTAACACCTTGAATCATCCCTCACTTGGTAGTTACACAACAATTCACACCTCAAGATGTGCAAGTCAGATCATCCTTGGTGATCATACTGGGCCCGTTTCAGCAAATTAATGAGTCTCACATGTCCACAGAATGTGTCTCTACGATTTTCAGCTAAGAATATAGTAAAGATGGTTCACATCAGTAACAGGAAAAGGTTTTAAAACAATTAAAAGCAGCTTTGTTGTGAATTTGGCTGTTTTAAGTTGCAGTATATGTGAGCACAGTGAGCAGGAGAGAAGTAAACACCAGCTGAGTTTAGGCTGAAGCACAAGATGTGACATGAAAACACGCTGACTCAGCCAGTTCTTGTTTGTTGGTTTTAAAATGTTCCTGAAGTTTCCACCGTCACTGAATCTCTGAAGAAGCAACTTTTTCAGTATTCAGAATTTTCAGCAGACTTGAGCGCTCCAGTCAGTGGTCCTGTTAGATCCATGTTACCAGTGAACTGTTAAGCTGGAGGGACTCTGATAACCACAGCCGGTGAAGTGAAACCTCCCACTGGAGTCTGTGACTATTCCTGCTGGGCGAGCATCCAGGGAGGTAAATATTATGCAAACTAGGGATTCCCAGGAATCATTTGAAGGTCTTCCACTGAAAATGAAAGGCAAAACTGCAACACATTTCTGAATGATGAGGTCTACACGACTGGAGGGGTTTTTTCAGCTCACACTAGAAGGTTGTAGTCACATGTGAACATTTAGCAAAACCTTCAGCTTCTTAAATATGATTGTTGTTTCTCTAAATGAGGAGCTGATGGGTTATTCTCTTGTCTATCACTGCTTAATTTTGTTAAAATTGTTTGTGTATTTATCTGTTTTTTCAGTTTTCGTGGATGAAAACGGCCACAAGGTCTAAAACGCCGGCATCTTTCTTATAAAACTTCACTGTTTGCATCTTTAAATGTTCAATATAAAAGCATATGATGTGGCCATACATTTCCGAGAAAAACAACACGATCCCTGTGTCCTCAATGCTGTAAAAAAATGGAGATCATGTGTATTAATTTGCTTCTGCTTTTTAATGGTTATTGAAAGATATTTATAACGAAATTACCTACAATATATATATATATATATATATATATATATATATATATATAATAAATTGTATGTAGAATGATAAAAACTGTACTTTAACAGACTACTAATGTGTACAGATAATTACACACACTGATAAAAACACATCATTCAGTATTTTGTTGTGACAAACATTCACAGTTTCTCAAAACTGCACACCCATCTATGTAAACCTTTACAACAAATACTTCTATTTCTGGTAATTGTTGCTATTTACAGGATTAAATTTGACTTTAAATGTTTATTCTGTTGAATAATAAGATAATATTTGTGAAGTTATGATTAATTTGCAAATTATTGTAATGTATGGTGTTCAGTTTTTTTTTAATAAAATGATTTTTTTCTTGTTATTTTACATTACACATATAAACACACAGTCTATTTTTGTCATTATATATATTTCAAAAATACTGAAAAAACAGTATGAAAGTCTAAATTATTTCTTTATTTTGTTTTTACCTAAAATGATCACATTGATCTGAAACACTGATATCTGTCCAATAAATCTCCACTTTTTGCATCTTTACATTCTAAGATATAACAAACATCATATTATATCTTCATACAGACACGTTTCTAAGGAAAACTCACCAAGAACCTGATCCATGTGTCCTCATCAGCACAGATATGAACTCATATATAAACTCTGTGGGCACCTCATAGGAACAAACACACACTGAGGGTGATCATGAGTCTCTGTTTGAACCACCGAGCCAGTGAAACTCACCCAGCCACAGCAGGACCGACGAGATCTCCCCCAGAGTCCCACCTGATGCAGCCAGTCCGTGTTCGGGTTTGGACCAGCCGATCCCGGCCCGGTTCAGCCTGGAGTGGATGTAGTCCCTGCACAGAGCTTTGGCCTGGGACACCAGCTCCTTGTCGGTGGGAGATCTGTCAAACACTTCAGCCGCAAACACAGAGGAGCGGCGCAACATCTCCATGCCCGGTCATCCGCCTCCCCGCAGCAGGACCTCTGCAGATTATCCTGCAGGACGCAGACGGATTAGGTCTGATGATGGCCCGGATGACGCTTCCAGATGCAAACCTGGTCAAAGTGTTGCTATCTGAGCCCGGGCTGGACGGGGAGGAACATGAAAGCCAGGAGAAGTTCTGGATCCAAACGCGCAAACAGGCTCCGTCCTTAGAATAAAGTTATTGTGACACTTCCAGGACTCGATGCTGTCAAACTAATGGTCAACAAGCACGACATCATCCTGAACAGGAAGCCTTTCATCTGAACAGGAAACGGGTTCTGATCACAGACTGCTATGAAAAGAGGATTTACTGCCTCTGAAACTCTGAAAAATCCTCTCCAGCCTTCAGTCTGACAGACTCTCCTTCTAAGGGCACTTATTGTAGAGTCCAAAGGCGGAGATAAGCAGCAGCACAAGCCCCGCCCCCCCGGCCCATCCCACCTCCACCACACACACACACACACACACACACACACACACTGGGGACATGACCCTGTTTAACTGTTAATCAATAACTGGGTTTTATTAAAGGTGTGTCTATAACAAAATCACATATTTGAACTCAACCCATCAGTGGCTCGTTTATTGATCAAAGTCAAGCTGTAAAGCAGAAAATAGAAGCTGTTTAGAAACGACATGCTTCACTTTCACTGTAATAAAGAAATAAAGATAAGTATTTTGTTTTTTTTCCAGATGTTTTCATTTATTTTTCATACACACAAAATGATCAATAAAACAAACTGTGAGATTACATGTCTAATGTGATGTAAAAACCTACGACTGTGAATAACTAGAACATCCATCCATCCATCATCTATACACCGCTTAATCCTCATTAGGGTCGCGGGGGGCTGGAGTCTATCCCAGCCGACTCAGGGTGAAGGCAGGGGACACCCTGGACAGGTCACCAGTTTATCACAGGGCCACACTTAGAGACAGACAACCAAGCACACTCACATTCACACCTACGGACAATTTAGAATCACCAATTAACCTCAACATGTTTTTGGACTGTGTGGGAGGAAGCCGGAGAACCCGGATAGAACCCACGCTGCACGGGGAGAACATGCAAACTCCACGCAGAAAGATTCCAGTGCCCCCACCAGGACGCGAACCGGCGACCTTCTTGCTGCGAGGCAACAGTGCTACCAACTGTGCCACCTTGCAGCCCCATGTAAATATCACTCCACATATTATTATATTATAGGTAAGCGGGGCTGCAAGGTAGCACCATTGCCTCGCAGCAAGAAGGTCGCCTGTTCACGTCCCGGTGAGGACACCTGGGATTGGTGATTCTAAATTGTCCGTAGGTGTGAATGTGAGTGTGCTTGGTTGTCTGTCTCTAAGTGTAGCCCTGTGATAGACTGGTGACCTGGTGAACCTGCCTTCACCCTGAGTCAGCTGGGATAGATTCCAGCCCCCCACGACCCTAGTGAGGATTAAGAGGTGTATAGATACTGGATGGATGGAGGGATTATAAGTAAGCACATTATTTGTACACATGTAAATATCCTTTAAACTTTTTAAAAAATTCACACGATCTCTATAAATGTTGATGTTTTTACTGCTGGTGTTTTACCTTCAACAGGAGGCAACAAGCTAAAAGCACAGTTCCAGGATGTCTGCCTTCTTAATATAAAGTATTTCAAATGGAGGAGGTCAGTTATTCTGTGTGCCCTCTGCGACACACTAATCCAGCAAAGATAAGAATAAGCCATGATAAGGACTCGACACCAACACACTGCAGCTCTGTCATGTTGTTGAGCTTATCAATGTGTGAATGTAATGGTGTAATCTGGAGACTGTGTGTTACAGTAACATAGATAAAGTTGGTGGATTATATGTTCAAGTCCAGCAGATTCATGACTTACACTTAAGGTGAATAAACAAGCAGAGCGATGTGGAGCTACCAGCTGTCAGGTCGGGAAAGTGAAAGGAGGACCAGAGGAGTTGACCCTGTCCTGGCCGTGGACCAGCAGACCGGCTATTCACTCCTTTGGAGTTGTTGTTGGGGTTAATGGGAGTTTTACCAGCTTGTCCTGTTTTGTTTTGTGAACTTGGAGGAGTTCTACATCTGTGTACTCTGAGGGACGCTGTGCTATAAACCAGTCAGTCCTTGTATAACCAAAGCAGGAGATGTGTTCATAAGCTCAGCTCAAAGTCAAACAGATTTCTGATGGGTGTTGGACTCCAGCAGAGATGAACCTCGTCACCAATCCTGTTTTTGACATTCATGGACAGAATCTCAGAGCACAGCCAGAGTGAAGAGGGTGTCTAGTTTGTGGACCTCACAGTCGTGCCTCTGCTTTTCGTAGATGATGTGGTTTTGTTGGCCTCATCATGCCGTGACCTTCAGAGCAAACTGGGATGGTTGGCAGCCGAGCGTGAAGCAGCCGGGATGAGTCAACACCTCCGAGTCTGGAAACCGGTGGATTGATCCTTCTGGGTTGGCGATGAGTTGCTTCCCAAAGCAAAGGAGGTGAAGTATCTCAGAGTCTTGTTCATGAGTGACGGGAGAACTGAGCGTGAGACGATCAGACGGACTGGTGCAGCAGTAGAGCAGGTGTTGAGTCAGAAGGCAAAGCTCTCAATTTACTGGTCGATCTAGTTCCTACTCTCATCTATGGTCATCAGCTCTGGGT